>NC_143021.1:103798806-103948806 GCF_055824585.1 Amblyomma mixtum | reverse complement strand
TTCAAAGAACAGTCCTGTAAGTGTCGTCTATAACAGCGATAACTTTCGTTTCAGTATAACAAGGATTAAAAGCCAGCTTGGATGGTAGCTACTTTACAATTTACAAAGCAATGAAGCAGGTCAGATTGAAATTTTTTCCCAGCAAATTTGTTGACAACACGGGTATTGACAAGAATATTCATTTTAAGGCACCTCACTGCATTTCTCCTAGAACCAATCACGCAAGAAAAGATCGACAGGTTGCATGACGCACGATTACTTTTGCTCACTCCTTATTTACGACGGACGGACGGACGGATGGGAGCGCCCTCTTTGGAACAGGAAAAAAAAGCTGAGCATGGTGGCAATTGTCACCATGCTCAGCATTTCTTTCTTTATTTTTCTTCAACTTGTGTTATTAATTCTCATTAAGATTCGCCATCTTCTTTCACTACAGTTTCCTACAGTTTTGCCGTGGGCACCTAGTGCTACTCTCCCAACAGCTCTGTGGCTTACGTCTAATCTCGACTGAACTTCTGCCCTTTAAATGAGCGCCATCTCAAGGATGAAAGAATAATCAGTGTTCCTTCCACCATATTCTTCTTACAATTATACGACATTTCGTTTTTGTTAGCTTTTGAAAAGATGGCACAGACCCACATTGGGGGATCGGCCAAGAATTGGGAGGCGGGGGTTGGTATACACCAGTGCATATTAAAGGCAAAAGAAAAGCACACGGAAGAGCAACACCGGTAGATTCTACTACAAGGAGGGCAGGGACTTATCTCTTATCTCCAAGTTTTGTTATACTCAGCACAGCACATTTATGAACTGCGTATACTTGTCATTTTATGTGTTATATGACAGTTCTTTTTTTGCAACCGCGCTGAAATATTGTCCCATGGAAGTTTCTAGATATATGCATGAATGAATAAAAAAAATGAAGATAGCACCGTTCAGCGAAGGCAGCCCATAGGTGTCCAGCGAAGAGGAGGAAGAAGAAAGACACCAGGACGAGGTGGCTGATTATTTAGCAAGGTCAGCTCTTGACGGGCCAGTAACGCATCCCGTCCCGAATTTCAGTCTGCTGGCGATCTCCAGGTTTCAGCGGTTCCAACACATATCAGTCAGGTTACGCGATCCCTTACTAAATACTACTGATTATCAGCACTTAGCGTATAAATGGAACGTCCATTCGAGTAAAACCAGGCAGTGTGAGGTATCAATGACGCGACTGCGGTGCAGGATTCCCAGTTTAAATTTATACCTATGCAGATGTGGGTGGTCTCCGACAAACCTATGTGACTCATGCGGGGACGTTGAATCTGTGGACCATTTCCTGCTCTACTTCCAAAGTTCGCACTTCAGAGAAAGATTTACCTGGAGGAACCTCTCTCCAGGTTAGGGCTCCCGTTATCTCTGCCAGTGTTGTTATCGTTCGGAGTGAGCGCCAAAGGATTTGCATTTGGTTAAATTTGTGGGAATCTCCATGATTACATAACTGCAACTGGTAAGTTGATTAGCTAACTCCTTTAAATGTCTCGGAGTTTTTTTTTACATTAATATTATCCTCGCCAAAATGTTCTTTGTTATTTCACTTCAAATATTCTGCTGACGTTTTTCATGAATACATTTTTCAAAATTCACGTTTGGCTCCGATATTTTGTCGTAATCCTATGAAAATTTCCTTATGTATACCACCATACCTTGGCCAATCCCCCCACGTGGGTATGTGCCATTATAAAGAGGTGAAGAAGAAGAAGAGGATGACTGCAGCGTCGGCCGCTCCGCTCACCGCTGCGACCGACTTCGGCGCCGACCCTCAACGCGGGCCGACTGCGGTGGGCACCTTCGTGCCTCCTGGGCAAGTCGCCCCCGCCAAGGTATACGAAGACGACGAGGACGAGGTAGAGGATCTCTTCCGACCCCAGGCCGCCCGGCAGGTTAGTCTTGTTCGCTTCCTTTCGGGCTGGGGCACCGCTTAAGAGCTGGCATCTCCCTCGCGTGGCACATTAAAAAGAATGGGTACCAACTGGAGCTTCAAGTCGTCGCGTTTTGTAACGTTTGACCTAGTTTTAATTTTGATTCGTTCGCTGCCATTTGTTCGATACTCCCGCTGGCGCAGGCCCTAAGCGATGACGTCACACTGGTCGTGGTATAAACCCGTCAATGATGCCCCTTGTATCACCTACGCTGGCTACATATGTCTCGCGAATAAAGTTCGCCGTGCTAGTGGAACGCATTCAAGCACCATAGTCCCTGCCGCATGGCTGGACTGGATGTGGCGGCGGCAGGGTATATAGCAGCGTCGCCGCGTCTCCATCAAGCTGTGCCTGCAATGGCTTGTTGGTTTGGCCACCTCCTGTTGCTATAGTCGGGGATCACGTCATGACCAAAGAAAAGTTTACAGAAAACGAAGGCAAGTTGCGTTTATTCATGCTTTATCCACTTCATAAGTATTCAAAGGAAGTTAAAACGTATCGCCACTAACACGCCACCCCAACAAACCAAACGAAGACTTGTCTAGAGAATACGCTGAAGGCTGTATAACATATTGTTACGTGGCGGCCAGCCGAAGAATGAGACGTGGTGAACCATGAGCAAGAGATGATTTAATGGCCGCTGGTCTAGCGCGAGCGCTCCGTCCCGCGCCACTGCCAGCTTCGTCTTCGTCACACTTATCAATATGCTTATACTGCAGAGGTTACCAGCTATTAGTGGGCAGGGTTTGGCCACCCAATGTGCATTTCGCTGCCTGCGTATGCCCTCCTCAGTTTCAAAGCTAATCGCAAATAATCTGCTTCTGATTCAGTCTTACCATGATTCGGTGTTCATAACCGGTGTTCTGCCCTACATTCCTCGCAGTCACCGCTTAACTTTATCTACCCCATCATCGCCACAATCAACACCAGCTGCTTATGTTCAATACCGGAAAAAAACAGCCTTGGTCTACCTATACGTGTGTCCTTCACATGGGGACGTCACGAAAATGCGCTGGCGCACACGTCAGTAGTGATGTTATAGTGTGGTTTAAACATGTTCCGCCTGCCCGTGCGTACCGCAGCTACTGCGTAGGCTGCGCGGCTGCATTGCACAGCTGCATCACTGTCGGATGCGCGTGCGTACTACGGCAAAAATGAACATAGATGAGTTTCTAGCATATAAATTCCGCTAGAGGCAATGTGCCGTGGTAGTAAAGCGCAAAATTTACGCCTCGACGCTGGCTGCTACTAACTGCATGCGGCAGATATTTCCTAGTGAGGAAGATGTTACTCTGATTTGCGATGCACCAGCATAGTTTGCTTAAAACAGTTAAGGGTTTGATTTGGTGCATAATCATCGCTCGTGGTAGGTTACGCGTGTACCGAAGTACCAGCTTCCTCACTGCGACTAAAGAATTCATTCTTCTGTGCCTAGCATGGCATGCTTTAGCGTGTGTGGAGGCCGAGTGGAGTATATTTTACATTTATTTGGCCCTATTTCTTACACTTATTACTGCGGGTATAGGCAGGTCAGAAAAATTTATAATTCTTTCATGATGTCGTTGCTAGGTTGGAGTAGGGTACTGTCAAGTGTGTGAGAAGCAACGAAAATTTAGCTATTTTGATTGATTTGTTTTTTAAAGCGCCGCTTGACCGCGAATTTGTTGGCAAGGAGACAGCTGAGGGTTGGCATTGCCTAAGTTGCAGCACGCTTTTGTCTTGGTTTTTTGCCATTGCACGACAGAGGCGGACAAGGAATGCAATACAGCACGCGGAAACATGTGCGAGCGCATCTAGCTGCATCAACGATACGTCGTTTGCTGGGAAGTTGCGTATTTCAAACAACTTCGCTAAGCAGCAGCCGACTCGGCTAAGAGGGAAAACTGTTGGTCAAAACACTAGACATAGATGTGACAGGTAAAGGCGATTATGTGCAGCGCTAGCTGGCCACGCATTGCGCGGCAGCTTTTTCAAGAGACGGCAAGAACACATCTGCGTGGCCGAGACATTGCCAGCAATTCTAACTATTATCCCGCAGTTAGGTACGGCTGATTACTGCAAAGTGCGAAATAGTTTTGGTTTTATTTAGTAGCCAGTGCAGAAATAAATGGCAGCAACGCTTTCTGCTCACCGCTAATAACTTAAAAAATATATAACGCTCAAATGTTTCGATGAATACGCTGTGCTAGGTGAGCTCACGCCCAAGTATTTCGTATGAAATGACGTATTTCGCTGCAAGCTCCAACAGGCCTTGTAATTTGAAGAAAACTAACAGCACACTTACAAGCATCGTAAATCCAGTATGACCGCATGAAAAGAAAGCTTGTGAAAAAAATTGCAAATTGACTCTTTGAGGAAAGAAAATGGCGCGATAATTTTCTCACATCTAGGTCAGTACCCGAATCGCGCCGTAAAAAAAAACAGAGGAAGGTGGTAGTGAAAGAAGAGGTAAAAGACGTTTTGTGAGCCACGGCTTAGACCTCACACGCTCTAGCATTTGGGCTTTTAATCTCTCAAGTACATCGAGTATTCGTGAATTTGTGATTAGTAGTAGTGCAGCTGTTACTTTCTGCACGAGGTGCCATTTTCCGTGGTGTTATCTGTCATCTGACTGAAAAAGACTACTAAAGTAGCAGGCTTATACGCTAACGTAAGATCTTACTAGGCAATGATTGCCGCCAAACGAAACGAGACAGTTTCTAGGGATGCAACAATCTCCTTTCAAAAAAAAAAATCAGCAAGGATGCAAAGACGAAACTTGATGTAATACAAGATGTGTGAACATTAAACCTACATTTGTCGCTACATAAAGCATTTGGGGTATGTTCACAACAGTAGCCAAAGACTGGACTGTCAACTTTCGCGGCTCAGCATTTATTTATTTGTCTCAAGGGCGCGCCAAGGGGTTTGCTGATATATGCATTAATTAGTTCATCGACAGATGCTTTGAAGCGGTCGGGGGTAGTACAGTATGCAGTGTAGCTTCCATTGAGACATATTCCACTGTCTGGCAGTCTGGCTGAATTATGATTTTGAGATGGCAGAGGTGGATGCTCGAGGAGGATGCCCGGCTTTCTGGTGGCTAAAACAGCGTGAATTACGGTGGCCTGAAGTAATGGCAAAATTGCTCATGGGTGAATAGTAGAATTTATGATAACAGCAAAATCTAATTATCTTTCGGTGCAATTCAAGGCAGGGGAGATTATCTCCAGGTTTTATTAATGTACCGCTGGTGTGGGAAGAATAATCAATATATGAAACGCATCGCGCAATTCCGGACGGATTCCAGGGCTTTGGTAAGGTTTACCTGATGGGGGTCCTAGATGGCAGATCTATATTGAAATTTCGGCCTGACTAAAGTTAAATAGCCGCTGATTTTGACTGAGGGCGGAGTAAGCCGAGTGTTTTAGGTAGCCAAGAACATGGTTAGCATCTTTAGTTATATTCATAATGTGGGAAGAAGTCAGGATACTGTGTGTCTTACCGCACCACCACATATGCTGTGATTTGATGGATGATACGACTGACGACAATCAAATGCGACACTGACCAGTTACAACACCAATTTTCACTGATTGCTAAATAATTTTGCAGATGAAAAAGGCACACTGCCGCGAAGACTAAGATCTCATTATTTTAAGGTCCAGTCACAACATGCCACTTTTATCGACTTATGCAAGATGAATATCTCGGGATGGTTATACCGCAGGGTCGTGCAGTGCCATACCCACTGCTGATCCTGACCTTCGTATTCCTGGCCCTCCTTGGAACTACTGCGGTGATCTTCTACAAGTTCAACAGAACGCTAGAATACACGACAGCACCGCCGAAACTGACCCCCGGTAACCCTCAAGGACCTAAGGGAGGACCAACGACGCCACCTCCAGAGGATTCGGAGGCTCCAGAAACTCCGGATCCTGCACCTCCTCCGGAGCCCCCGGCACCTCCAGCTACTCCGGCGCCTCCAGCACGTCCGGAGCCTCCAGCACCTCCGGCGCCTCCAGCACCTCCGGGTCCTCCTGCACCTCCGGGTCCTCCCGCCCCTCCGGCGCCTCCGGAACCTCTACCTCCAGCACCTCCGGATCCTGCAGTTCCTGGTAACATCAGCAGAGCACTAGCGACCGACGTCGCAGAAGAATATGTCGCCCCTGGCGTCGAGAGTGGAGAAAACGACAAGAGCATTTTAGCACCATCCGCAAGACCTGATGACGACGAATATCAGAGGCGCTGAAACTATCACTGGCCTATGCTGTGACTACCTGTGGTGTCTCGTGCTGAAATTTACATCTCCAAGTGGACTCCGATCTTTTTATTTAGTGTTAATATAATACAGCACCATGGATGCCGTAGAAGTGGAAGAGGTTTCGTTACATTCAATTCGTATGTCTATCCCTCGCGATTTTATTTGCAGGAACAATAAAAACGCGTCAATATTACATACTCAGTTCAGCGAAGAACGCAGCGCCGGCGCCGGCGTGCTAGAAAATTGCGGATTTACCGAAAAGGTAAGAACGTCACACCTGGAGGGCAAGATTTTAATTTTGATGAAAACATGACAAATTGTGGGTACAAGATGGCAACATTGCTAAAACGTTATGAGATGTACAGGCGCGGACAAAAGTGAACGGAGCACCAAACTGTCGTCGAATATTTTTCACGCGTCACCTAATTGAAATTTCCAGCAGTGGCACGCGCATGCTGGTAGCAGAAGTTGGTAGGCTTTCTTGCAGACAAACAACGCTTCTTCAATACCAATGGAGAAAGCGTGATTGCACTTCGAACGCAATAACGTGCTCCGTTTACTTATGGTCGCCCCTGTACAATGTCAAGTAAATTAATGTCACTGATAAGAAAATTGGGGTGACATGGGAACTGAACTCGTGCTCCTTGGATCTCTAGTCAGACGCACTACCCATGCGCCATACAGGCACTATCGTTCGACTTAGGTGAATGGAAGCCATAAGTGTATTGGTCGACATCACAATGAAGCAAGAGAGAGAGAGAGAAAAGGACGGAAAGGCAGGGAGGTTAACCAGGCGATGCCCAGTTGGCTACCCTACACTTGGGGAGGGGAACAAAGGGGAAAAAAGGAAAAAGAGCGGCAAGGAAATGAGTTGTCTAAGTGTCCAGCGACCACTATGTCACGGGAACAAAGGGCGCGCACTGAAAACTTAAAGAATATAGGCGGGAATACAACCCCGAGTCCCTTAAGAATCTCAGGAGCGCTTTCACCGCTTTCCTTTGTAAGGAATGTTGTGTCCAAGGCCCCAGAACGTTGGACTCTGTTAAAGGACGCGAGTCCAAGCGGTGCAGAGTAGCAATTAGGAAACCGCGCTTTCGCTCAAAACGAGGGCAGTCAGAGAGGAGGTGTCCGATCGTTTCATCACAACCGCACTGGTCACACGCTGGAGAGTCTGCCATTGCGATGAGATGGGAATAGGTGCTTGTGAACGCCACTCCCAGCCACAGGCGGCACAACAGCGTAGTATCACCGCGGGGGAGGCCGAATGGTATATTGTCACGTTGTAGTAACGGCAGTCCAGCGGTCAGGAAGACACCAGAAAGACTTGCAAACGAAGCTCTTTATTTGGGCTGACTTGCGCCCGCAAAACAACTGAATCACACGGTAGCGGCGTAAGTAACAAGCGTGCTCGTCAATCGTCGAATTACGAATGCCCGCCGCTCGCGGCATCGCTCAATTTAAAGCCGGCAAGGAAACTTCCAGATAACTGGTCAAGATCATCTACGGTAATCCGGAAAAACCTAGATGCAGCCTTTCATGGCTGCGAACAATCAAGATTAGTCTGGTCGCTTCTCGCGTCACGAACAAAAGTGATAACGACCCTTTCCTGCTGCCTTGAGCGTGAACGAACAAACGCTGCAATGATACGTGGCAATATGATGTTGGAGCAAGACGTTGAAGTGGTGTGAGCGGGGTGTCCAACCTCCAGGGGTAGACCACGACGTTACAGTCAGGATTCGGGCAAATTTTTTATCAGCTAACAAGGGACGAATCGGATGCATTCTTAATAAAATCACGTAAAAATAATTTATCTTCTTTGCACAAGTTCTCTATATGACAGTAGGAGGAACTTGGTTATCAGCTCTTGTATACGCGCTTGACATGCTGGTTAGCCTTTTTTCATAACTAAGAACCTAACAACAAAATGAGAGTGGGAAGATATTGGCCTCCGCCGGCAGCCGACACCGCCGAGTTTTTCCCATTTCTGGTCGATAATGTTGGAGGGAAATGAAGTTGACATCGGCTTTAAAATTGCCATTTGGCATCGTCAGAATTGTTCACTGAGGTAAAATATACCAGGACGGATCCAGGACGCCGCGTGGACCATGTCGGTGAGCCCTGGAGTGATGCGGCTTCGGCTGCTCATGGGAGAAAAGCCCGATTAATTTATCTTAGGGACACTGGCTTGAGACACGCTTTGATGTGAGAGCGCGAGTGTTGTGTAGGGTTGATTTCACCTTCACTTTTGCTTTTTTTTTCTTTCCTTCTTTTTCTTTTTCCCAATTGTCCTTTAACCTAGTGTGGAGTAGCATACCTAGGTTAACTACCGGGCATACCTCTCCTGCAATCATGAAAATCTATTCGTCTATTTCTCTAACAGGGTGCCGCCATAGTGTCTCGATCTTACACTCGGGTGTGACTAATCCTCTTGTTGCCGCCTGTGCCACAGTGGCAGTTACAGGGCATCCAATAACACAGCGTAGTGATCAGTTATGAGTATTTATTGTGAAAACAGCGCCAAAACGTTGAAGCTGATGCTGGTTATATCTGCCATCTCTGCCATGTGCAGGGGGCGGGGGGGGGGCATCTTAAAGAGCTCCATTTTCTCTGTTATGAAGTCTAAAAAATCATTTGAAAGAGTTTTTCCAGGGCTCAGAATGCGCCTCTGGTTGCTATTGTCTTGTCTATGTGCAGCACCCATAAACTTGTTCGATGTCTGGTCTGGCCCCTGGCGTGACGCCTGCTAGAGAACCTTAAGAAGCATGAAAGTTATAAAAGCAGGAAAGAAACCTCAGATTAATCAAGAGAGTATTAAAAGGGGGCTCAAACTCAGCATGTTCGCTCGGCATTTCTCCAGCAGCCGGGAGGGCTGTTAAAGATTTTGTTAGATGTTAGAAAGATGCTGGCATGCCGTGCTCTTCTGGCTGTTGCTACATATTGTGATTGACTAATGGGTCAGCATATGGTATTTTCAGATGTTATATCATGATTTCAAAATGGACCAGAAGTTTAAAGATATTACGCTTAATACATAAAACTTAACCTAGTAAATGAACGATGGTGAATGCGAAATATTTCTTGTTAGTTAATGTGAAGATCGATGGGCGCTGTAATGAGAGAGCGACTGTTGGGCTCGACGCGCCGTCTGCAGCGACGACAGTAGCGCCAGCGGGACGGGGCTACGTGTATAACGGCCGGTTTCAGCACGCTGAGTGTGTGTGTGTATTTGTGTACGCGTTTGCTTGCGGTGTCCCGTTCTGGGAATTGTTTTGGTCGCGCACACGTCCGCCCGCCGGTGGCTCCTTACCCTCTCCTTCGAGGTCGAGAAACGGCCGTCGCCCCCTCCTTCACGGCCGAGAGACACTGCTGGCTAACCTTTGCGGCAGCCTTTGTCGGCGGCTGCTGCGGGGGGGAAGCGTGGCGGCGCAACCAGGGGACGGAGGCCCCTAAATCGGTTGTCGGCGGAAACGCGCCTGTTAGGATTCTCAAGTTCGCTCAAAACCGACAGCGGACCGACAACGAAAGGGAGTCCATCATGGTGCGAAACGGCTCCGACTTGACAGCAAGAATGTGTATATCACCTTAGTTGTCGCCAAAGGACTCCTAATTCCACGGAACGATGGGTGAACAAAATACACAAATCGACCATCTGTGCGTGGGAGGACCGGCGAGAGTGTGAATGTCCCGCCTTTTTGTCACGGTTGGAGGATCGGCGAGAGGGTGATGTTCCGCCCTTTTGTGGGCGGGTTTCGTCAAGAAGTGTGATTGGCGATGTTCGAACAACCAAGTTTCCCCAGATAGGTACCTGGGGAATTGAAAATGTATAAAATGTGGCTTCAGTGTGCTTTTGGGAGAGAAACTCCTGATAACCTGTTTTGTAAATAAAATCGTCTATCTTGTCTGGCAGTAACCGGCTGCATCTTATTCCGCACGTTGCTGGAGAGAAGAACAACTTCGGAGGCCATCCCGAGGTACGAACCACAGTGCACTAACCTATCTGGCGCAGTCGACAGGATCTCCAACGATGGGCGAATGAGAGCAGCAGCGGTGGACGGCGGACGAGACGGGTGGCGTGGACGGCGGACCCGAGAACGTCACTGAGGAGCCAGCGGCCTGCCAAAGCGAGTCCCTCCAGACCTGTGGAAGAAGAGAGCACCGCGGAGCGACTCTTCAGAAGTCAGGCGAGTGCCTCTTGGTTTCCTGTCGGGCGCAGTTGATGACAATGCCATATAACTTGCGAGACAGGGAGGTTAACACCACAGATGCGGAGTCGGACGGGGTTGAAAGCTTGCAGGAGTTGGCGGTGACCAGTGACGCGTTGGGGGATCTGAGTAGCGCCATGGAGGAAACAGCGTCGGAGCAGCAGATGAAAATGCTGGAGCTTCGATTTAAAATTGCTGAAGCAGAAAAAGAAAAGCAACGATTAATTCTGGAGAGCCAGAAGTTGCGAGCCCAAGAGCGGGCTGAGTCCCACGAAGAAGGTAACAGCGGAGCGCTAGCTGTGGATAGGTCAGAGGAGGATAGGCGCCTAAAATATGCATCCTTATTGAAAGGAGTGCTAGCATCGATGCCGAGTCGGGAATTCCTAGTGCCCGGGTGGTTTGAGGATGTGGAGGCGACTCTTGATTCATATGACGTCCCGTCTGAGTGGCGGGCCGGGCTTGTCTTGCCACAGTTGAGTGAAAGAGCACGCGGATTGCTTTCTACGTTGGCAGCCGAAGAAAGAAAGGACTATAAAAAAATCAAGCAAAGTATTCTAGATGGATTGAGGTTGTCAGCAGCAGAATATAGAAGGATGTTTGAGAGGTCGGAAAAAGCAGCAGATGAGACATGGGGCCAATTCGCAATCCGGCTGGGAAACTATTTTGAATACTATACAAAAACCTCGAAGGCTACCACTTTTGCAGAATTAAAGCAGTTAATGGTCACAGACAGGTTGAAGGAGTGCTTAGCAGCTGAGGCACGGGCTCATATTGTTGTCAATGAGAATCAGAGGTTCCTTTCTCCGGGCGAAGTGGCCAAGCTGGCGGAGAGTTTCGGCGAAAGCGTGAGATGCAAACCAGGGTCAGCAGCTCATTTGGGAGGCTATCGAAAGAGGCCGAGTGGTGACCAGAAGGAGCGGACCGGTGCAACAACTCATCAATGGGAGAATTCTACTTTAAGAGGAATGAAAGGACGGTGCTTTGAATGCAAGTCACCAAATCACTTCGCTAGAGATTGCCCTCTCAAAAGGACAGGGGATAAGGCAGGCAGATGAGGCCAAGAAAAACCAGGAGGCCGCGCCGTGGTGGCTAAAGTGAATGCTCATTTGGAAGAAATAGCTGCCGCGAATGAGGTTGGCATGCAGGAAACAGAGAGGGTAGGTAGGAATTGCCTCGAAACAGTAACATTGAGAAGTTCGGAACAAAGAATTAATGCTGTGATTGATTCCGGGACTGAAATGACTGTTATCAGGCGAGCTCTAGTGCCGAAGTATGAGGCAGCTGGTTCCACAATAAAGCTGAGGGGAGCTTTCGGCGATGAAGTAAGAGCTGAGCTTGCATATGTACCTCTCAGAGCAACGGAAGGTGCACCGTTTGTCTCGTTCGACAAGGCACAACCAGCTTTGCTATGTGCGCTGACAGACAAACTGTTGGCCGGAATAGACGCGCTCATAACTCCCGCAGACTACAGACAACTCCTTGAAGAAAGGGCAGTTGTAAACGAAGTTGTTTCAGAGGCAGAGACCGAAGGCGGTGAAAAGGAGACGACAGAGCATAAAAATCAGCAGACGGGTGCGTCCTTGGCGTTTACGGGAACAGACGAAGAAGCCGGGAAAAGGCAGAGCGCTCGGCAAGTTTTCCGTGAGGCTCAGGAAAATGACTCGTCGCTGCAGGAGGCTTGGAAGCAGGCTAGAGCTGGCACACATGGAATGATAATCCAGGATGAGTTACTCTATCACCAGGAGCACGTAGTGGGACGCATGTGCACACAGTTGGTGCTGCCATCGCATAAACGACAGGAAGCACTAGTGAGGGCACACGATTCGCCTTGGGCAGGACATTTGGGAGAGCGAAAGACTTTGCAGCGCATAAAAATGTCATTTTATTGGCCGACCATGGGCCGGGAGGTCAAGGAGCATTGTCAGTCCTGCCACCAGTGCCAAATCAGGGCCCCTATGAAAACACAGGACAGCGTACCCATAACGGCATTGGCCAGGCCTAGTGCACCATTCCAGGTGGTATACATGGATTGTATCGGTCCACTGGATCCACCATCAGCAAGGGGACATCGCTACGCACTATGTGTAGTTGATTTGCATACTAGATGGCCTGAGGTTGTTTGTTTGAGGTCCTTAACAGCTAAAGCTACCTGTGACGCGCTCACCCAGATATTTTCCAGAATGGGAGTGCCAGAGACCATATGTTCAGATCAGGGCACAAATTTTACATCAAATTTAACGCAAATTATGCTGCAGAAAATGGGAGCGACTCCCAGATTTTCCACTCCCGATCATCCACGAAGTAATGGACTGGTAGAGCGGTGGAACGGCACTTTTAAAAGGATGCTGTTTCACATTGTAAGCGAGCATGGACGTGAGTGGGATCGAATGGTGCCATTCCTGCTTTGGGCTTATAGAGAGGTGCCACATGCCATCACGGGTAAATCACCGTTCGAGCTTATGTATGGTAGGATGCCTGTCGGACCTCTGGCTATACTGCAAAAGACGTGGTCAGGAGACTGGGTTGTCCCCGACTCATTGGCAGTGCCAGCAGCAGACTATCTCGAGAAATTGAGAAATGATCTCGAGGAAGCCAGTAGGGAAGCGGCAAAAAGTAGCGAGCTCTCGCAGCAAGCTTATGTGGGGAGGTACAACTTGAGGACCACCGACAAACAATTTTCTCCAGGTGACCAGGTTCTTTGGCTGGAGAAAGAAGGCGATGGGAAGTTAATGGCACACTGGAAAGGTCCAGTAACAGTTGTGAAAAAGGTGCGGCCATATAGCTATACGATTGAGCTAAGTGATGGCACGCGCCGATCAGTGCATGCAAATAAGCTTAGGCCATACAACGCGAGGGTCAACACTGTAGGCATAGTATTTGAAGGCGACACGGAGTTTGGAGAACTTCCCGCGTGGTCAGATACAACGACAGCAGTTGAGCAGCTGGAACGGGTAACTCTCAGCCATTTAGATCTGCTGCAGCAAAGGCAGGTAAAGGAACTAATCGAGAAGCACTGTGAGGTGTTCAGTGATAAACCTGGCCGCTGCAACTGGGGAGTGCACAAAATCAAGCTAAAAGATGGGGCGCAGCTGAAGCGTGCGTACCCTTACAAGGTGCCCATGGCACTAAGAAAGGAAGTTGACCGACAGGTGGCAGAGCTAAGGTCGTGGGGTTTGATATATCCGATAGAAAGCTCCCATGCACATCCCGTGGTGTGCGTTGCTAAGAAAGATGGCAGTGTCAGGTTATGCTGTGACTATCGCAAGCTGAATGAAGCAACGGAGCCTGATGCGTTTCCTATGAACCTGCCAGATGACCTAATTTATGAGGTAGCGCAGGCAAAGTACATAACCCTGCTCGATATGCTAAGAGGATATTGGCAGATTCCGTTGGACGAAAAAGCCCAGGAGTACACAGCATTTGTCACCTCGTCTGGACAGTACGCTTGGAAGGTTATGCCGTTTGGACTGAGAAATTCGGCAAGCACCTACCAAAGAATAATCAATCAGATCCTTGTACCACACCGTGAATATGCGTGCGCATATATAGATGACATGTGCGTCTTCTCGCAGACATGGGAAGAGCACCTCGAACACCTCGGAAGGGTACTGGCTTCGCTAGCGGCCGCAGGGCTCACAGTTAATGTCACTAAGTGCCATTTCGCGCAAAAGGAAGTGCGGTTTCTGGGTCATATCGTGGGGTCAGGAAAACACGGCGCAGATCCAGAAAAGCTTAGAGCCATTCAAGAAATTCCTGTACCACAAACAAAAAGGCAGCTGCGTAGCTTTTTGGGGCTAGCAAATTATTACCGGGATTACGTTCCGGAGTATTCAAAGGTAGTGCTACCACTGACGAACCTGACTGGAAAGCGTTTGCCTCAGAAGATACCGTGGGAGGAGGATGCCGAGGGTGCTTTTATAAAGGTAAAGGAGTGTTTGACAAAGGCCGCAGCGTTGAGCACACCCGATCTGAACAAAGAGTTCATTCTGGCCACTGATGCTTCAGATTATGCCTTCGGAGCATGTCTAGCACAGTTGGATGACGAAGGAAAAGAGCAACCCATTTTATTCCTGAGCAAGAAATTAAGCCCGGCCCAGTCACGATGGGCTACAATCGAGAAAGAAGCCTACGCCATCATTTGGGCGCTGGGAAAGCTTGACACGTGGCTGTTCGGTGCACGAATCAGGGTAATTACCGACCACAATCCCTTGAAATTTCTTACTCTGACCACGCCACTAAGCGCGAAGCTAACAAGGTGGGCGCTGGCTCTCCAGAAGTATAACATTGTAGTGGAGTACAAAAAGGGGTCTCTAAACGCAAATGCCGACGCTATGTCGCGTATGGTCGCCAATGACGAAAGCGAGTAAGATACCGTCGTCTGTTTTCGCGGCCTCGGTTTGCGAGAGGTATGGCATTGTTGGGTGCTGCGTTGGCGGGGGACCGAGGGGTACTTGTTGACAGATGAAGTGGGAGCAATGCGTCGAGCTCCTGTGATTGTTGTGTGCAGCAAGTTCGAATACTGTGCCGCACAGTTTTGTGGGGAGGTGTTGGGCTCGACGCGCCGTCTGCAGCGACGACAGTGGCGCCAGCGGGACTGGGCTACGTGAATAACGGCCGGTTTCAGCACGCTGAGTGTGTGTGTGTATTTGTATACGCGTTTGCTTGCGGTGTCCCGTTCTGGGAATTGTTTTGGTCGCGCACACGTGCGCCCGCCGGTGGCTCCTTACCCTCTCCTTCGAGGTCGAGAAACGGCCGTCGCCCCCTCCTTCACGGCCGAGAGACACTGCTGGCTAACCTTTGCGGCAGCCTTTGTCGGCGGCTGCTGCGGGGGGGAAGCGTGGCGGCGCAACCAGGGGACGGAGGCCCCTAAATCGGTTGTCGGCGGAAACGCGTCTGTTTGGATTCTCAAGTTCGCTCAAAACCGACAGCGGACCGACAACGAAAGGGAGTCCATCATGGTGCGAAACGGCTCCGACTTGACAGCAAGAATGTGTATATCACCTTAGTTGCCGCCAAAGGACTCCTAATTCCACGGAACGATGGGTGAACAAAATACACAAATCGACCATCTGTGCGTGGGAGGACCGGCGAGAGTGTGAATGTCCCGCCTTTTTGTCACGGTTGGAGGATCGGCGAGAGGGTGATGTTCCGCCCTTTTGTGGGCGGGTTTCGTCAAGAAGTGTGATTGGCGATGTTCGAACAACCAAGTTTCCCCAGATAGGTACCTGGGGAATTGAAAATGTATAAAATGTGGCTTCAGTGTGCTTTTGGGAGAGAGACTCCTGATAACCTGTTTTGTAAATAAAATCGTCTATCTTGTCTGGCAGTAACCGGCTGCATCTTATTCCGCACGTTGCTGGAGAGAAGAACAACTTCGGAGGCCATCCCGAGGTACGAACCACAGTGCACTAACCTATCTGCGACATAAGAGAGGTAGCTCATGTTTTAATGCAATAGCATTACGAGTGTGATGTAGTCAAAACCTTTACAGTGTAGGTGCAGCCGGCGTCGGTGTGAAGCTGCATTTTGCCAACTGTGGCAGCTGGTATTAAGAGGGATTACACTCTTTCCAAATGCCGAGTTGGTCACTCTCAGGCTCAGATAGAAAAATCTCCCTATCAACTTATAGTGCAAGAAGAGAGGTAGCGCAGTAAGAATGACTCAGCAAAAAGTAGCAAACGAAGCGATTACGAAGAGAGATAGAATACGAATAGAATAAGCCTTGGATTGCAAACCGAACTGAACTAGGCACGCAATTTGAACAAAACCGAAACTAGAATACATTGCTGGAAAATTAAAAGGTAATTGAAATCGGAACAGAATAGACGAGTTGCGAAATGGCTTGGTGGTCTGGCAACAGCGCGTCCACAGTTTCCGGTTTACATCTTGGTTCGGTCAAGTTCGTAGAGCTGGTGTATCGTTTTCTATGCGTACTTTCTTGATACCGGTATAGCTGTCATGAATCCTGCGTGTGGAATTTCAAAAGGCGAGCTTCAGGTACTGTGTTTCTTGCACTTCTCATCTTTTAAATAATGTAGGTGCTCTCATTAAGCGCCAGCGTATTCCTGCCACGTACTCAGCTTCGCTTGAAGCCTGGCGCTGATGATAGCAAGAATCGGCACTGGAAAGAGGGTTGGAGAGTTCGAACCCTGTGCCATTGTCGTTTTACTGCGCGCATTAAAGCACCGGTTCAAACGTCGCGCATTATCATGGCTATTTTATTTTCAGGTGGATGCGAATTCATCTGGTACAGTAGCGATCGATTATTTTTCGCTGATTGCACAGATGTGTTGACAAACTTCTGTGGCAGTGGGAATTTTCGTTCGCGCCCATGCCAGGAGCTTCGTGCAATGCATTATAATCATTTAAGACCCTCGACCAGCTACGTAATGCAATTGGTTTACTACAATGTGTAATGCAAATCCGCGGCTTTCATCGTCACCCTTTCAGATCCCAGTGCCGGTTGATTTTCTCCACAATTCGTTGAAACCGCGTCTTTCTTAAAGCGCAGTTGACGCGAGTATTGCGGTGTTATCAAGCGATATTAAGAGGTAAGGAGGCACATTTATATTTTAACTGCGTTTTGTGTCAACTTCGTGTTCCTGTCGTGTATTTGCCTTCTACTGAGTTTGTTATGCCGTTATTATGGTTCATTTCATCATATTCATTTTCGATATGTCCCCCTCACCCAATTCTCTTCGGGGCTTGTGAGGTACGAATAAACAAAATAAATAAAATAAAATATTGTTAGGAAAGATGCAATTTTCTTCTTTTTTTCAGATTTCGTACTTGCGATACTGAGTCGAACATTATCCCTATTTCGCAAAAATATGTTGCGGGAAACCCCAGGAAAAAAGTTTCGCCAAAGAGGAAATCGCGACCTCTCAAGCTCTTTTAATAACAGCACAGACGGAATAGCGGATCTTTATATTTCCCGCTGCTATGAACCGCGCGCTTGATTACATGGTTTGGTTTACGGGTTTAACATCCCAAGCGACTGAGGCTTTGAGGAATGCCGTAGTGAAGGGCTCTGAAAATTTCGACCACCTGAGGTTTTTTAACGTGCACTGACATCGCACAGCACACGGGCCTCTAGAATTTCGCCTCCATCGAAATTCGAGCGCCGCAGTCGGGGTTGAGCCCGCGTCTTTCAGGTCAGCAGCCGAGCGCCAACAGCTCGGAGCCACCGCGGCGGCTTAACTAGATAAAGGCGCTACAGCTGTATAGGTGCATGCAAGGACTCATTACGCTGGAGAAGCTGTGTGTGCAGGGATGAAATTCGCATATTTTGTTGCTTCCGACACTTAACTAGCTTGCTCCCAAACCTGGACATACGGCTTTTTTGCGAAGCAAGCTATTGGAGCTTGACACAACGATAATAAAATCAGACGGCCTGAAGCGTTTCAGAACACTGTCGCACGTAACTATTACTAGTTTCAAAAGGCGTCCCTCTTTCACAATGAAGCTTAGCTATATATAATCCAATTTTTTTTTCATAAACCCATCGCCACAAATATCGAACGTAGGAATCCTAAAAATATAAAGCATTGGAACCTCAGTTTTCTACGTAGGGTGTATTGCTTCACAAATACGAATAAACTCGCACACGATATACGCGGGCGCGATCGCACAACATTATAAGAAAAGAGTGTGTGGGATCTTGCAACAAACGCATGATCCAGAGAGCTTGCTAGCCCTTCTATAACTAATTTAACACTGGAAAATATTAACTGAATATGTTGCAAAACTAAGCAGTAATCGGCGTGTGGTTCTTCCAGTGCACTTAGTTCGCAACGGCACGAGCTATCGTGGTTCGTTCATGGAGCGTACTGAGTGCCCATGGCCAAGAGTTGCCTACATATTTATGAACGTGCTTTTTCGCGACTGGAATACACGCTTGAGGAACACAGGCGAAGGCCGCTAAAACTGTGCATAATTCTAGTCCGACCGATTATGCGCTATCAGAGAGTTAATAAATGCACGAAATAGGCTTCTAAGTTTGATTAGATCCAACAAAGGCTGTGGTCCCTATCTGAATTTAAACACAAATCACGAAGAAAGCTTTCTGAGAAATCAGCGCAGAAAGGGAAAACTGTGCACTGATCGGCGTGCTGACACATGGTACCTCGATCGCAATGGCATTTGGTGAAAGTTGGGACAGAGTAAAAAAGAAAACAGAGAAGCGAAATGCTGGAACGCACCTGGTTCTGGTACTCACCGCAGTGTCATTGCATAGTGGACAGCGTAGCGAAAGAGTGCATCGGCATTTCCTTTTCAAACGAAGCGCAGCCGTTTAAATCCAACGCTAGGGCGCGGTTTCGTTTCCTGTACCGAACCAACATGGACGACTTAGTTCTTGGAGCGCCGGGAGATGGCGCTGTGCATTTTGCATATAGTCGATTCTTTCGCAATTCAACTAAGGTTAACCAGAGCTAAACCACAGCCAATTTCTTGTTTCACTACCACGTTCCTCTATTCCCTACGGCACGGTTCAGGTGTCCACCGAGATATGTGAAACAGATACTGCGCCCTTTTCTTTCCTCAAAAACAATTTACTAATTTTGCCGCTACGTATCTTAAAACTCGATTGAGGTCTCTATTGTTCCAAGAGAGCAGTTACGCGCCTTCCCTCTGCTTTCCGAGCTCCCGCTCCATTGGCTACGCAGCTTAAAGCACGCGTAAGGTGTCAACTGCTGGTTACAACGGACAACGCCGACGGCAACGCCGCGAAATGCAGATATGGGCGCCAAAGAGCTGCGCTCTAAAAAAATTGTGCTTGATGCACCATGTAAAAGACCCTCGGAGACAACGAAAATAGCATAAACGGGATCCTCTCTTCCCCGCTTTTGAAAAACGCCGCAAATGCAGGTGAATTATATTGCGTCAGCCTTCTGGTTTGAAGAAGCGAAAAGATTTAATATAATTACCCAAAACTAAGCACATAGCACCTCTGAGCTTGAAGTCTTAGCAAATGCTCTTTATATCCGGTCCAAGCATCAGCTCCTACCGTCTCTTATACGCGCTGCAGTAGATGCCCATCCCCCGCCGTGGTGGCTCAGTGGTTACGGCTCTCGGCTGCTGACCCGAAAGACGCGGGTTCGATCCCGGCCGCGGCGGTCGAATTTCGATGAAGGCAAAATTTTAGAGGACCGTGTGCTGTGCGATGTCAGTGCACGTTAAAGAACCCCAGGTGGTCGAAATTTCCGGAGCCCTTCACTACGGCGTCCCTCATAGTCTGAGTTGCTTCAAGACGTTAAACACCAATTAACCAATTAACCAACCAGTAGATGCCATTGAAACTCTCTGAAAAAAATTAGAATTGCTGTTGCGACTACGTCACAGGCGCCTCCAATCACCCGAAGTGGTGGTCTAGGCGTTTGAGCATCCGCCTCACATTCGGGAGGTGCAGGGTTCGATGCCCAGTGCCACCAGGTACCCACCGGTTTTTTTAATGGGTACAAGATTTGCCCTAGCCTGGTGCTCGGCTCTTCTAGGGTGAGATGCTTGGGAAAAGTGTCTTAGACCAAAAAAGTTGCCTTGACGGAACAGAAATAAGTTCCGCCTTCAAGCAACCATAAATCCGCTGCGTGCGGTAGAAGCCCAACGTGCACAGGTTGCAGGATTGACGTCGCGTCTCGCAGGCCTTGATTTTTTTAGATCCCAGCTCTTGGCACCCGTTCCTCCGTACCGCGTCGTCTTAGGCGCGTTGGCCTTGTCGGAGTAACCGGTTGTGAAAGTTGCAGAGTGAAGAAGGGTTGAAATGCGGGCCAGTTGGTACATTGTAAACTGAGAAAAAACCAGTCACACAAGACGACGGACAAGAAGGGAAAAAGCTGTCACCATACCATCAAAACCAGCCTTGACAATCAATGCAAAGGTTTGGAAGCCGCGGGGTTCCCTAAACCCCTTTTGAAGGCAGTGGCTGAATCGCTGCTTCAGAACCTCAAGAAAGGACGCACGAAGAGGACTGACGTTGGGCCAACTGAACGAAAGAAGTTCGAGGTCATGCCGTACGTGCATAAAGTGAGCCACAACATGAAAAAAGTGGCGGCCAAGCAGGGAGTGAGCATGGTGTTCTCTGCTCCTTGCAAGCTGTCGGGACTGTGTTCGCGCATTTCTCGAGGCAGGGAAAGAAACCACGTTTGCACAACGCAGCATGAGAATCGCTTCACGACATGTGTCGCACAGGTGGTGTACAAGTTCCCCCTCACATGCGAGAGAGTTTACATCGGCCAAACTGGCCGGTGTATTAATGACCGGCTTCGTGAGCATCACTCCTCCCTGGGGTCCGGTGGCGGTGCAAACTTGCCTCGCCATTGCAATGAATGTGGCTGTTATCCTTTGTTTAGCAATGCCACCATTCTTGGTAGAGGCAAGGGAAAACAGGAGCGGGAAATACTGGAGGCATATCATATCGGTTTGTTAGGCTCTGATTGTATAAGCACAACTTCGGTGCGCCTACTTGAAAAAGAATTTGCTTTTTTAGATCGTCCACGATAGTTTAGATTTCTTGTCTTTTTCTCTTTTGCGCAGTGATTAGTGATGATGCTGTTGCGCATGCTCTGCTGGCCTTGCTCGGACCATGTATTTTCCAATAAACTTCAGTTGTTAGTCCAGTCGTTGTGGTGTGTACTCTCTTCTTGTCCGTCGTCTTGTGTGACTGGTTTTTTCTCAGTTTGCAGAGTGAAGAGCCACCCGAAAGGTAGCTGCCTCGGGAAGACCTCGCAGGGTGCGCTAGCAGCGTAACATGTCATCTGCCATCTGACAGAGGTTCAGCGAAGTGTGAAGAGCTCCGCTAAAATCTCGCATTACAGACTATCGTAACCACCGGTTAATTTTTTTCACCGGTGAATTCTTTCTAACGGAGGTGATATACTCAAAAAGACCGCAGAAAAGGTATATATCTGTTATGAATATCACGCACGAAATTTACACACAGAAATTATGACTTGATGGAGACATCAGTTCGTATCTGCGCTGCTTAAGAAAGCTATGAATTTCTTCTCGAGTATTGATGAATTTTGAAGACTTGCTTGCGCTTCGAGAGAGCATAAATGAAAGATACATTTTTCAAACGCTCTTTGATATTCTACAGACGCACTCTGTTGAATCCGTGGACTTTATCGATCGGTTCCTGTATGATGCTGCAATCTTTTGCACTTTCGCGCCTTTTTGATGCTCATTACGGCAAAGTGATGGTCATTACGGCAATGTTGATGTGCACCACCGAAAATTGGTTATCAGCACTTCTGTTGCTCCGTCGACGAGGTGAACGACTGCTCTGGCAACAGCAAGGCTCCTGGCAAAAAGCAAGATCTGGTTGCCTTCCGCGACGCCTTAGAAATTCCGCACAGTCTTGCCGCCGACAGAAACCATAAGACTCGAACGAGGTGGAATGGTGACGCCGTCATGCAGGATGCAAAGTGCGGTCGGGTGGTCTGAAGCTCTGTGTATTGCGTTCTCTGTGGAGAAACACACGGCCTTTGACTGGAGGTCGATGACTGCGCCATTCTCGGTCAAGAAATATATTCCGAGAATGACGTCACGTGAACAATGTTCGAGTGTGACGAACGTTGCCAGGTAGGTTGTGCCTTCAACTGTGACTCTTGATGTGCAAGTCCCAGTCGGTGTAACTAAGTGACCCCCGGCTCTACGAATTTGTGGGCCCACCCTCGGAGTGGCGACCTTTTTCAGAGTTGCTGCGAAACGTCCACTGAGGATAGAGTAATCGGCCCCTATGTCGACGAGTGCAGCGACCTCTGTACCGTCGAGTAAAATGCTGAGGTTTGTTGTCGTAGCCGTCGTGTGAGAGATACGGCGCGGTGTTCGGTCACGGCTGCGGTGCGGCGCGGGCTCGCTTCGATTTGTCAGGTGGCATTGGCGTCGAGTCGGCGTATCATGGTTTTGGACGGCAGTTCGTATTGGCATCAGGTGACCACCTAGTTGCGGCGTAGGAGTGTCTTGTAGATGGCGTCGATGAGCAACCTCCCCCTCAAAGGTTGATGCTTTTAGTTTTCCTGGCGGTGGCTTGGGGACCTTCCCCGCGGAAAGTCACCGTAAGACCGACGAGGAGAAGAGAAACAACGTGGGGATGGCGATCTGCGTGTCCCGCCGGCAGATTCGGCCAGATAATCGTTGATTTCCCTGGGTCGCTGCCCAGGCTCCGGACGTGGTGCATCGGCAGGGAATCCCTGCAGGCCCGTCTGACGATACCTGCAATTCCGTTACAGGTGGCCCGGCTCACCACAGTGATAGCAGAGTGGACGGTAGTTGGGAGTGCGCCAGATGTCACTTTTACGGGGATACGCTGGAGCAGGACGAGCAGGTGGTGGCGGCCGAAAAGAGGCCGGGATTTCCTGAAGGCGACTCGGCGGCGGTTGTGCGCGACGAGCAAGAGCGGCGTACGTCAATAGCGGTGAGGCTGTGGATGGCTGAAAGCGAGCTGGGGCTGTTGCACCTCCTCCCGAATAACCGCGGATAGAGTAGAAACCGTTGGCGCAGGCAGCGCAGCCGGGAACAGCTTCTGGAGCTCCTCGCGAACGACACCTTGTACGGTTTCGCGAAGCACGTCAGTGGTATTGATTTCAATTTCTACCGCAGTCATGATTAAAGGCTGACGCTCGTATTGCCGCAACGGCATATCGAGTGTCTTTTCCATGGTGGTGGCCTCCGACAGAAACACTGCGACCGTGCTCGGTGGATGGCGAACCAGTCCGGCAAAGATTTTCTCCTTTACACCTCGCATAAGGTACCGGAGTTTCTCCTGCTTTGTCATATCCGAGTCAGATCGACGAAATAACTTCGCCATCTCTTCGAAGTAGGTCAGCACACTTTCATTTGCGAGCTGAGTTCGGGACTGAAGGAGTAGATCGGCACGTTCTCTTCGAAGCACTGTGGTGAAATCCTTCAGGAACTGGTCTTTAAATACATTGCACGTCGTTATGGATGACTCCTGGTTCTCGAACAACGTACGAGCTGCGACCCCCAGCGAAAAGAACACGTGTTGAAGTTTGGAGTCATCCGCCCATCTGTTGTACCGGGCCACGCATTCAAATTTCTCCAGCCACTCTTCCGGGTCTTCGCCTGGAGGACCTTGGAAGATCGTTTCTCCCGAGGCTGCTGCAGCACAACAGGAGGTGAACTAATCGTCGTCTGCATGCCTATTTTGGGCTGGACGGTCGTCGACGATGGCGCAGGACGAACTAATTGGGTCGAACGAGACGCCAGGAGCCCAAACTCGTGTTGAAGGCCTTGAATCCTCCGGATGCCGTGGTGTACAGGCGTCACCTCGATGGCAGATGTCCCTCTAGGACTTGAATCCCTGCTTGCTGGGGGTGTCCGAAGCATGGAATGCGTTACCCCGCACCTCCACCAGATGTCACGCGTGGTTCAGTACGTCAGGCACAGTTGGGTACGTCAAAGTAGGCGACTGCACCGGACGTCGGTAGCAGCCCAAAAGCGGAGCATTCGCTTCAACTTCTTTCTTTCTAAGGCGAGCTCGCGCGAATTCCGCCCTGTCGTGTTTCCAGGAGAGCGATGACGACGAATGGACGCTGTCAATATGCCACATCATAAGACACATATAGGCTTCTACAAGAACTGAATGCGGTAAACCCTAGTTTGCAATTCAGTGTGCAGGTTGAAAATACGACTGCCTGCAGTTCCTTGACGTCCGCGTGCACTTCACCGTGTACCGCAAGCCTACACACACAGGCCGCTACCTTGAGTTTAAATCAAATTATCCTGTGGCTCACAAGAAGTCACGGTTGCTTCTTCACTATTGGCACGTGCCACGCGGATCTGCACCGAGAAAGAACTCCTGTAATTCGAGCTTAATGTGGCGCGGCGGGAACTTTCGGGAAATGGTTACCCTGCCGATTTTATTGCAAGAATTTGAAAGAAAGTATTGCAACTGAGAGCAGCTATTCCAAAAAACTTTTGTGCCAGCGCAGGCACCCCATGTGTTCACGGGATAAGCGATCCTCTGTCCTGCCTATTTGCAAGTTATGATTTGCGCATTGGGCACGTGCCCATCGGCAAGCTACAGAACATGCTCGTCAACGTTAAGGACCGGCTGGCTGATATCAACGTCCCTGGTGTTGTTTAGCGTCTTCCTTCTGGCGGATGCAGCCAGGTCTACGTCGGCGAGGCGGTAAAGTTCACGCGGCCACTCAAGGAGCACCAGCGCGACATCAAAAACAAAGGTATCGCTTCCAGTGCGCTTGCTAAGCACGCACACGAGTAAGGACATCAGATCAACTCGGACAACGCAGCAATTTTAGCCAAAAAGCAAAGTTGACAAACGCGGCTTCCCGTTGACTCATCATTCTTCCATTCGACAACTAGGACCATGAACCGCATTGCAGGCAGCTTGCCACTAATCTATTACCAGTCATTACGTCACAAATTTCCCGCCTAAATTACGTGTACTTGGTTTGTCCAACTTATTGTGGACAAGGAACCCGTAGCGGTTCTGAAACGTCGTTCTTCATTGCTTGACTTGGTCAGTGACTGCAATTCATATTTTTTTTTTCACTAATAGATTTAGAGAAGCATGGAGCATTGATTGCTATACTTCAGGCTAACGGTCGGACATTGCGGGACAAACGTCGGCAGTTTGTCGTCGCTCAGGATATGACCCGGTATCTAGCCGCGTTCAATTGTGTCTGTGTGAGACAGCACAGCGAGGAGGTTTGTTAGGCACAGATGTTGCTAACCCGTCTGTCTAGGGAAGCGTCTTATGTGATAAAGAACATGTTCGACGGCGGTGTGGGCGGCTGCGATGAGCTCAAAGGTATTGCATTCAGCATGTATCGTCTACCACATGTGGAGATAAAGAGTGCCAATGCGAAAAGGAGAGCCCACATTCGCACTTAGGTAAGCCCTACCAGCTGAAAGCCTATATTTTAGAATGGCTTGAAAGTGAGGAAGCCTCAGACGTTATAGATACGGTGGTAGAATGCGGAACTGCAGAGCAGCTCGAATAGCAAACTTGAAGTATTGCTATACGTTATCATGATTTAGCCGAATACTAAAAAACAATGCATGAATAACTTAATTCATCTTTATTTCACGGCTTATCTTATTTCTTCGCTGGTATGTGTGCTGCTTAACAGATGGATGTCGAGCGATATGCAAAATTATTAGATTTTTTCCTATACTCCTCTTTTTATTTTGTGTTCCGACTGTTCGTGCGTTTTTTACAACTATTTGTATTTTCACATCCTATTTCGATCCCTTCATGTTCATGATAGTGTTGAACTGTGATTACTGCTGCTGTATCGTTAGCATTTATTTGGTACCAAATACTCGTCTTTGATTCTGCTATTTTTCATGAACTCATGTGCCAAAAAATAAGCGATTTTTCATGCATTTATTATCAAGAAATTCCCTTGTCAGCGACAACTTCCACCACCTTCCCGAAAGAACCTCCTCAAATTCCCCGGATGACACAGAACTAGGCTACGTACTGCCGTTGGCAACCACGCCTGCCCAGCACGGATCAGAACATGTAGGCTAGCCTGGATGTGGAACAGACAACGGCTCTTTTAGTGTTACACGGCATGTCCAATCAGTGCGAGGGTTGGGCGTTCTGTGGTGTAGAACTGCAGGACGGTGAGTGTACACCGTGGCGCTGAGGGAGTCTTCCCTGCGGGTGGGCTTTCTTTCTCCTCACGTAGAGTGAAAGGCCGTTGCGCTAGGGCGTGCGTGCAACCCGTGCCAGCATTAGGGCTTTGCTCGCGTTCGAACCGCGTTGGCCGTAGGGTACCTACCACCTTTAGCAGGCTGCGAGGTTGTTCGAAACTCGGTTTGGCCTGCAAGGGGCACAGTGGGGTTTACGGAGCTTCTCCCAAGCGTACACCCCTAAAGAAAGCCGAGCTCCAGGGCGGGAGACGCTTGTACCCATTTTTACCGGTGTATGTCCGGCGGTGGGTTTCGAACCAACCACCTCCCGCAGCCGAGACGGGCGCTCAAACCACTGGGCCACAACTGCGCTTGGGGATGCATGGAAAAAGGGTCTCAGACCCTTTTCCCAAGCATCTCCCCCTAGAAGAGCCGAGCACCAGGCCAGGGGACATCTTGGTGGGTGCCCGGTGGCACCCGGTGGGTGCCCGGTGGGTGCCCGGTGGGTGCCCGGTGGGTGCCCGGCGGCACTGGGGATCGAACCCAACACCTCCCGAATGCAAGGCGGATGCTCTACCACAAGGCTACCGCTTCGGTGTTTCTTCATCTTCTTCTTCTTCTTGTCCACAAGAAAAAGCGCCATCTTATTCTTCCTTCATGGACTTCTTTCAGTAGATCTTTCCTTTGATCTCCCCTGTTGTCAAAAGTATTGTCGCAATTTCGAGCACCAGTAGAGAAAAGAAAGGATGATCACGCGCCGAAAAATATCTGGTGTTATGACTACCTGGTTTTTAGATAGGGCAAAAAATGCGAAACATTTTGGCGCCGAACAACAACATGGGTCTCCTAGCAGTGCGCTTTGTTTTGAAGAAGACGAAGCCGCCATACGCCATTTCAACCACGTCCTTCTTATCAGACAACGCAGTCGTTGCCATCCGGCGCAGCGAGCCTACATTTCCTCACTTAAAGCCTTCGACGAAGGAATGGGCAACATCCACCGCAAGACTGGCGAGTTGCCAGACGAGCTCACAGGCTTGACGGAAAACGAGGTGCACCTCGTCCAGCAGACGTGGCGCAAATTCACCAGAGAGAACCCCGATTACGGCGTACTTCTTTTCGTCTCCCTGTTCATCAGGCACCCCGAGTACATTCAACTGTTCAACCACTTTCGCGGTAGGCCCGTCGGAGCGCTCAAGGAAGACCCAACGTTCAGGGCGCACGGGTGTGCCATCGGATACCACATCACCTCCATGGTAGAGAGCTTGCGCGACCCGGATACCTTCGAGATACTGGTGTGGCGCAACGCCACCGAGCACATGCGCCGTAAGGGGGTCAAGCCGCTCCACTTTGATGTGATGGGCGAGGTTGTGGTGGATACGATGCAGGCCAGAGATGAACGCCACATGACGCCAGCTGCCGTCGAGGCCTGGCGGAAGTTCTTCGCAGTGAGTAACCCATTTGGCTCCGCTTAGCTTCCAGCCTGCACTGCTCCTTCAGCTGAACGATGTCTACATTTTCTGACGCGAATATGCTATGGCAGAGGTATATAGTGGAAAGAACAAGAGAATAGAACTCGTGTAATTTATTCAAGGATCATGTAGGCTGTACTATATGGCTTGCCTGCCGCTGCAGCTATAATCATTGACCAGTGCTGACGGGCAAGTTAAGTCTGAAAGAAGCAGTATCATGCAGAAACTGGATTGTAGGAGCCATGTCAACTGCACTTGCACTAGAAGGAGTTTTGTTACTCCGAGTTACTTGTAACAAATGTTGCCTAAGCGTACAGAATAAGCACACCAAAGATCTACCTAAGACCTCCGATTTGTGAAACCAGGATATCCAGAAGTAACGACCCTTGGCTGCAGAGTGAAAACGCTATTAAGCTCCCTCGGCCATTTCTGCGCGTCACAGATTTCAAAAAATTAACAAGGAAGGCCTTGAAGCGATTTTGCTATTCCATCAATTCATTCAAGAATGTTTTTCGGTATGCTTCCGCGAGAAAGGTTTAAACAAGACCGAGTAGCTCAACAGCCTTGTAAAGATATCTGGACTTTTCATTATATGAATCAATTTTCGATGGCGAAGAAAGAAATTAGCAGCCGGTTTAGCGCGGCGGCCTAGTATCGAGCAGTATCACTGCTTACGGTTGGCAATTAAGGTCCTTAAGTGCTAAAATTTAATAACCTTAGCCGTTTGCCTTAAAGACCTTTTTCCGGAATGGATTTACAGTGAAGACCTTCCCCTTGAAGGTCTTTAAGATCTTTAAGATAAGGCCTTCGACCAAAAGCCTGTCCCACAAATGCGCCTGCCCTGAAGGGAAATATTTACCTTCAAGGTAAATAGCTAACCCAGATGGTTAGCTGGAAGGTGTACACACCTGGCAGGTTGCCCACAATCCGGCTCGTATGCCCGAAATCGCGGCTAGCAGAGCTGCCGCACTAAAACGTTTGCTCTTTTTACCATTTCCATGATAGAGTTCACCCCCCCCCCTCCCTCCCCTCAGCCGACCAAAGCTGTACATTGTATAATTCTACACAGCTCGCGCGACGTCAATAAAAGGTGTTTACGACCTTGGCCTAAAGGCACATTTGGATAATATGTTCATTTACTGGCCTGCAGTGTCGTGAGTGTTGGCTTTCATCGAACTAAGGCGTCTCTGTCCATTACAGTGCAAAATTGTATAAAACGTTCACTTCACCAGGATGAAAACCTCATTGAGGCATCGACTGCACGCCTACGAGCCACTGTTTTCAGTGAAGCCACTACCAGGCGTCGTGCCTTGAGTGGATGGGCAAACCGTTCCGATCCCTGAACGCGCCGTATCCTGTCATTTGCCACGTCGATGGACGCCGGCTTTTGTGCCGATTGCACTTGTAATGCTTTCGCAATAGAAAGGAAAACAATTGCTCTGAAAATAAATATGGTCGAGCCGGTACTAGAACGCTGCCCATGGGTCGCAAGCCAGGTGCGCTAACCCTCTACCACCGACGAACTTTCGTTCAGTCCATTAGATTAGGGGTTCACTGCAGCCAGCTGATATCGTATATCAGCGCTATCAGATTACACTCTTAAGGCTACTTAAGTCTCCTTCAAGTAACAGCGCAAGAACAAAGACGGGAAGCATAGAACTAGAACACACAACGAGCGCTCGTTGTGTTGTTTTAGTTTTATGTGTCCGGTCTTTGTTTTTGCGCTGTTACTTGACGATGAATAACCAACAAGCTCAAGCTGCTGCTTTGGTTGTCTCCTGAAGAATTCTTTTTTCTGTTTATGGCACTAGCTCAACGAATTCACTTATTGAGTAGCACTCCAGAGTGAATTTCATCCGCGAACGGGCCTGCTGTATTTTATGCTTGTTAAGCTTATCTCGTCTGTCTGGAAGCAATCGTGTAATCATCTTTGTGATAGCTTTGTTTCGTTTGTGGACAAAATGACCTGTCTTCTCTTTAACAACCCTTGCTCGTTTTAGGTACGTTTCTATTTATGCTAGAAGCCCGTGTGCTGTGCGATGCCAGTGCACGTTAAAGAACCCCAGGTGGCCGATAATTCTGGAGGCTTTCACTACGACATCCGAAAGCCTGGGTCACTTAGAGACGTTAAAACCCATAAACTAAATTAAACTTAACACTTCTTTTTGTTCATACTATCCTGCTTCTGAGTGTATGTTTCGTTTTTGGGAGCATTGCTAAAGCACTACATGTCCCATTAGCACAAAAGCCGGCGTCTGCCGCTGTGCGTTGCACGAAATTCAGCGCGGTCTTCCGAAAAAAACTTGGACGATGCCCAACGACGGTGTACGATGTCATATGACATGTAAGCGAGCATGCAAAATCATGAGCGATGAAGCGCAACCTGTTGTTACCTATGATATTGATAAATCGTAGTTATTCATCACTCATAGTCATTGTGAAACGTATCACTACTCAGCACTTTAGAAGACCTTCATTGAAAGGCTATGCGCTATATAGACGTTCACAGGAAAAAAAAAGTAGAGATGAGCGGACAGAAACGCGCTTCTGTCTTGTCTCTACTTTTTCCTCTGAACGTCTACTTAGCGCGCAGCCTTTCGATAAAGCTCGCTTACTAAATAGTACGTTTAAAAGTTTTACTGGCGCACATATCGTCTGCTACAGGCTCTTTGCTATGCCTTCAGCCTGTGCGATTCGTTTCTGTCGTATATACTTTTTTCCTGCGAACGTCTGTTTAGCGCATAGCCTTTCAAAATAGATCATGAACCAATTAGCCAGCCTGTCAGACTGTCTTACGTCAGCGCTTTACAAGTAAGGTAATTTAAGGTGTATCCATAGAGTTTGTACAATGCATGCGTAGCCATGACGCCTAGTCAGTCATTCCTCAATGTAAATAATGGTTCCGCAACATAGCACGACTTAGCGGTTTCCATTTGCGACGTAGCATGACTCAGACCTTGCAGGTAGCGCAGTCAGTCATGACGCATAACTCCGCAGCATTACTCAGTATTCTGCAAGTGACACAATGTACCGTGTATAGAGTTGTACAAACAGTATGCCTTGTTCTGCTTTGTAGCCATAGTCACGACTAATGATCATTCTGAAATGTACTCTACAAGTAAGGTAAAGTAGGGGTACAGAGTTTCTTTAAAACTTTAGAAACATAATGCATGGTGATGCCTCATACTCACCGTTATGACTCATTGTCATGGTGACATGTAGCATAACTCAGCATTTTAACGCTTTCGCAGTTAGGAACGTAAGCAGTCTTTAGGGCCTCCGCCGAATTTTTTTACTGCTCAAGGGTACTTTTTCTTTGCACGTGTTTTACCTGCCTCAACGTGGTCGTGACGTGCCCAGTTTTCGGTGGTTGGCTGTATTTATTCCTTCGGATTTTTTATTAAACCGTCACTTACCTCTTTGGTGCATGCTTTCTCGTGTGTGCTTCGTCTAGTTCGCTATGATTTATGGCATGCTAAGGTTTTACTGCTATGATTTTTTTTATTTCCATCTCTTTCACGTGACTAACTTGTATCTGATGAATGCACAGTATCCCTCGTTTTTGATGTCGTTTTGTCCCCGCCACTTTCTCTCTGTTGATTTCCTTTTCCACAAGCACCGCCTTTAAGAAGATAGTTAGCATTTGCCTGCGGATTGTTACTTTTGTACTCTGTTGCCCGTGGAGCGTTTTGATCATGAATCATGTCGTGAAATTTTCCTGATTTTTTTTCGTTTCGCACAAAACCGTGGATGATACAATAGGATAAAAACATTGATAAAATGCCAATTCTGTCGGAAAAAAAAGCATGCGGTTCTAGAAGTGGAACTTCCAGGAATTCTCTCCAGTTACCACTATCTACTTTGGGGGAATTAGGGGATGTAAACTGCGCTGAAGGTTTCTCGTCCATTAATAACCATTTCGCATTGAGTTGTGGTCCACCAGTAGCGCCAACCATACTCTCTAGGCCTGTGTAATCAGAAAATGAGTTAAACTAGTCAAGCTCACAGTATACTGGCTGACTTAACATAAACAGCATTCAGCTATTCAAATCTTGGTCAGAGTTACGAAGGGGCCTGCTTGCGCTTCATTTCTGTGTAAGCGGCACTCAACAAATCTCTTGTATGGCATTGAGCGCTAGAGTTTCCTCTTTAGGCATGCTTTGATACCACTTTCCCGACCTTCATTGTTTCTCTAAAGCCGCTGCCGTCAATGGGTGAAACCCTGAACGGAATTAGGCCCGGTGCACATCTTTATCGTTAGTCGAAAGTATTCAGCGCAATTGGTTTTATTCTTATCCTTACAATGTGTGTTCGTAAGCATAGCTAGCATTAAAAAAAACTGTTGAAGGTGGTAGGAACTGACGTCGCGCGTAAAAATCTTGCTACTTGTAAGGATGCTACCAGAGCCCCACATAACTGCTTTGAAGAAAACAATTAGGACTGTTTGCTTTTGACAAAGGCTGTTGATAGGCACCTGCTGCTGTGCCTATGGTGGTATGACTCTCGGTTGCTCCGCCCTCATTCGTTGGTTGAGGGGGCCGCACATTGATAAAGGCGAAACGCAAAAAGGTCCCATGTTCTTAGCGAAGTGAGCGCGTGATCAATACCTCTCTGCGTTTGAATCAATCGGTATCGTTTTCCTACGTCGCCCATGTTCGCCTTCACAACTGTTCCGCCAGAATACCATATCATTTTACACCGGCTGACGCTGCCTCTTCCGCGCTGATTTTCGCGCAGTGCATGGTGGCCTTAGTCCAGGACGTGTACGACAAAGCGGCCGCGGAACGCGCCGAGAGGGCCTCGACTGCTTCTGCGGCATCGGACTATTACAGCCGCGCCTCATCCATGAAGAGCGAGACGATGTAGGCGTCGACGCCCTTGGTTACCGCCGCGGTGAGCAACGGGGGCGGCAGTGGTCGCTCAAAGGCACCGGCTGACGAAGCGGCGGCTCCAAAGAGGCCGCCGCGCATTATCCGCAAGCAAACCACCGGCCCCGCCGAGGCCAGGCCGGGAAGCGAGGGGCAGAAGGCGGACGCCGACACTGCGTCGCGGCAGGACAGAAGCGCAGCCAAGAAGAAGAGTGCCGAAGAGAACACGAGGAAGAGCGGAAAAGAAGGTCCCCGTAAACAGAAGCCCTGAATAAGAAACCACGGCGACCCACGCACGATATGGGCTTCAATCTCGTAAAAGTGGCACTCGTAGACACTTAGCGCGGATCTCTGTGATTTGCTGATTTTGCTACACTGACGTTATTATATAGATGCATGCATTCTTATTTTAGGCCTTGGCGTAATTTGTTTGCCCATGCCATAACGAAGATTTTTGTGCAAAGTTTCGGTTTGAATTCGGGTTGACCTATAATTTTTTCACCGACGGATTTTTTTGAAAGCAAGCGCGCAGCGTTTGTTCGAAATAAATCATACATGCGTACGGCTTCTATACTTCTTCTTGTGCGTTTGCTGACAATTGCCGCTATCATGAGGGGAATAATTCATTAAATTTCCAATCTTTCCTGCTCATGCGCAAGGCCCTCGGAAATGTGATGCACAGCACTACGCTCCTCTTGAGGCTATAGATTCAGAGCCATTCAAAAGCCCCATTTGTTGGTTCCTGGCTGCAGTGATGGAATACCTGAATGCTGTTTTATGGTACGCCTAAAATATATTATGCGCACAGCTATCTCATCAACTTTTTTGTTGTTGTTGAGGGCTCACTGGGAAATCGGCTTGCTGACAAACCGCGGGAGCACGACTGTTTATGACCTCGTTAGCAGAAAGTTAAGAACTTGGCCAATGAATCATCATCGCTCATCTCATCCCTGAAGCGTCTTTACTTTCGTGGATTGGGAAATAAGCCCACATGAGCTGGAAAGAATTGCACCTAAAGTATTATTAATGACAACAATGCCAATGCACAGATACAGCACTTCAGCGCAGAAAAAAAATCAGGTTGCCTTGATTAGGTCGTAAATACGGAGGGTTATTAATAATCAACCATCCCACCGCAAGCATAATGATAAAAAGCAGGTCGGTCTTTCTAATGGACTTTTAGAAATTTTATACCGTAGCGATACCTCCACGACACGCCTTTGGTGACTTTTTTCATATTATAATCGGGTTTCAGAGGGAAGTAGTAATCATGCCAGTGGGTCAAATTTAAGTTCCTTAAAAGGAACGTTTCCACGACTTCAAGATCAGCAGCGTACAGTCACCAAATCTCCTCTTATTTCACTGGAGGTCAAATTGTCGGTTTCTGCTCTACAGGGATAGAAACATCCTGACTCTGATTGTCTTAGTAGAGAGTTTTATATGACGTTTTTTGCTTTGCCTAGCACATGCATTGTTGTAAATTTTCGATGCTGCTTATGACATGGGCTTGCTACATCCTACATTCAGTGCTGGTCGCACCATACTAAACCCACAAAAGCACACCCCAAGATCAGTTGAAAACTGGTCAAGGGCATCTTTCGATATGCTTATTGAACGTAGTATGCTGAAGCATATTTTCGAAGTTTCTTTCTTCTCGTCTGCAGCTACTGGAAATAGTTTTGGTAGGATCGCACCAAGTGTGCAGAAGAAAAGTCTGCAGTATCCAAACCCACATTCATCTCACAAGTTCGGTGTTGGAGAAATGTACTACGGTTGCATTGGGACGGTTGCATTGGGACCTGACGGTTGCACTGGGACCGCGCGTCTGAACGTGGACAGTGTGTTTGTGGATTTCAAAAAGGTCTTTCACACCGTGAGGCATCGTTTATTAAATAAAAAAGTCGCCTTTTACAACATTAACCCTAGAGTGATGACATGGGTAACGGATTAATTGTGCTACGGCCGCAGTTTGTGGTTGTGGTTGTGGTGAAAAACGTTTATTGTGGAATAAATTTTTACAGAGAGGTGATTGGGGTAGGCCCTATTGGCCCTTTTCCCTAACAATACTAGGTGGAGCTCCTATTCCGGGGCCCCATTGGCAAGCAACGCCGCCTGAGTCCGGTGAACCAAGGCCTTTTGGGTCTTTAGGTCCTGACAGCCCAGCAGGGCCGCCTCCCAGTCCTCTCTGGTGGGGTTGGGGTTGGGGGGGGGGGGGATAGATGGGTTTGATTGACAGCCCAAACCATGCGGAAGGTGTCAGCCACCTCCCCACAGAACTGGCACGTGCCATCAAAGGATGTGTTGAAATGTTTAAGTACCGCCGGGCACGGTACAGTGTTAGTAAGAATTTTGATGAGGAGGCGCTCGTCAGCGGGATCCAGTCCCTTACAAGGGGCCGGGTAGCGCCGGTGCTCCTCCTTGTAGTAATCGGTGATGTGTTTCAATGTAAGGGCCAGATTCTCTGATTGAAAGTAGGCTTCCAAGGACAGGGAGATTGCCCGGCGAGAGAGTGCGCGGTCGGCCTGATCGGCCTGATCGTTTCCTTGGAGCCCCTGGTGACCGGGGGCCCAAATCAGGTTACGTGGAGTTGGATCTTCGCATCGGCAGCTATATTCTAGTATGCTCCAGGCAAGCGGGGATGCCCAGCCCAACTCATAGTTCCGACAGGCCCCTCGCGAGTCGGTGATGATGTCTTTCGACTTGGGAGTAGTGAGAGCCAGAGCAATGGCAATCTCCTCCGCGTGTGTTGCGCTGTAGGCTTTGAAAGTGAGCCCGTTAACTGTGATTGTGTTGTGTACGACGGCGGCCGCGTACCACCCCCCGTGGTGTGGGCCGACAACGTCCACGTAATACAGATGTTGTTGGTTACCATAGTATCGCACCAACGCTTCCGCGCGCGCTTGGCGACGACCGCTATGGTCTTCCCTGGACATGTTGCGGGGAAGGGGTTGGACCCGGAGGGCGCATCTCCAGGGTTCTGGCACTATCTCCCTTTCTCAAAATAGTAGCCATGTTTGATGTGTAGCCGGTCCAAGAGGCGGCGACCGGACGTGGTCTGTGCAAGACGCGTGCATAGGTTGACTAAGTGGGCTTCTCGAAGCTTCCGGAATGTGTTTACCACGCCCAAGGCCAGAAGTCGATGGTTGGACGTGGTGACCGAGAGGTCGAGAGCCCGCTTGATGACTTTCAGGTGGATGACCTCCAGTTGGTCATCATCATTTTTGCGCAGGTGCAAGTAGGAGGTTGAGTAGATGATTATACTCGTTACGAAAACATGGGCAAGCCGCAGTGCATCTTTGCTATGTAATCCGCCTCGCTTGTTGGAGACCCGGCGGACCATGCGGCCCACCTGGTCTCCCACCGTGCGAAGTTTGGCTAGAGTAGTGTCAACCCTGCGTTGATGGTGTATGAAGAGACCAATGACGCGGATCTCCTTGGACTCCCGGATCGGTCCTGAGGGGAGACTGATGCAAAGCGGAGTTGTGTCTCGAGGCGAGGGACGTATATGCACAAATTCTGATTTAGATGGGGCGCAATGGAGTCCGCAGTAGGCCGCGTAGTCGTCGACTAGGGTCGCCGCTGCTTGCAGGCAGGATTCCATGTGGGCCAGGTTACCTTGCGTGGCCCAGATTGTAATGTCATCCGCATCAAGACCGTGATGTATCCAGGGTAAAGAAGACAATTTGGAGGGAAGATGAAGCAGTGCCAAACTGAAGAGGAGGGGAGACCGCGCCTTGAGGTGTTCCCCTCGAGCCGATGGTGCATGGCCCGTGTTCCGCATCTTGTATGCGTATGTAGGCTTGACGGTCTGTAAGAAATTGTTTTATGTAGTTGAATGTTTTGTGGCCACAGTTGGTGTTACTGAGGTGGTCCAGGATTACTTCGTCTTTGACGTTGTCGAATGCGCCTTTAAGATCCAAGGCCAGGACCACCTTGTCGTTGTGGGGACATTCGACAGGATCTAAGATGTCGTGGTGAAGCTGCAGAAGTATATCCTGTGCTGAATTGTGAGGGCGAAAACCGAACATGGTGTCCGCGAAAGTGTGCTGTGTTTCGATTGTATCCCGGCCTTCTTAAACGGTCGCACAGCCTCACTGCATATAGATGATATACAGACCCCCCCCCCCCCCCCCCTTCACGCTTGGTAACATTGGTACCCCGCAAGGGGCGGTGTTATCTCCCTTCCTCTTCAACCTCACCCTCATCCCCCTGGCCAAGGCTCTCAGCCGCATCCCGCACTTAGGACACACACTTTACGCGGATGATATAACGGTTTGGACCACATAGGGCTCGGATAGCGGCATAGAATTGACCCTTCAGGAAGCCGCTACAACTATCGCTACTCACGCGGCAAACATTGGGCTTGAATGCTCCCCCACAAAGTCAGCACTCCTCATAATCCGCCCGCGGCGAGTCCCTACCTCCCCCATCACGATCTACCTGCATGACACTCCCATACCGCAGACACCTACCCTCCGCATTTTTGGCCTGCATTTACAGGACACGGGGAAAAACAACCTTACCCTGAAAGCACTAAAACATTCCACTTACTCCGTCATCCATCTTCTTAGAAGGGTTTCACATTCACGAGCCGGTCTAGACGAAGCAGGTAATCTGAAGGTGCTGCATGGCTTTGTGCTTAGCCGCATTCTTTACGCCACACTTTATCATCGACTTCGTCTTAATGCTGCATATACAAACGGCTTACGATACCGTTTTAGACAAATGGACAGTCCGCACTGTGACAACTGTGCCGTGATAGAAACTGTGGAGCATATCTTGCTTGAGTGCCCTGCATATGCTAACGAGCGTGCGTACTATGAACATTGCATGCAGAAACTCTGCTCAGTGCCCCTTACAATGGACAAAGTTTTAGGTCCCGTAGCCTGCCTTAGGCAACAGAGACTTGCAATGACTTTTCTATTCACATATTTAAAAGACATTGGACATCTCGATAAGCTTTAAATTCACTTGCACGTCACCTTCATGCATTCTTCATGCAGTGAACTTCGTCAGCCCATTTGACGGACTATGCACTCCATCACTCCATAGGTTACATCAATACTCGCCATTGCATCCTTAGTACCCATTTCATGGCCGCATTTTATCTTCGTTTTTTTTTTACCTCTTCCACTCTGCTCTCCTTCTGGCTTTATCTCCCAAATTCCCCTCCCTACGCAGAGTAGCATGCCAGCGATTTTTAAACGCCGGCTAAATTCTCTGCTCTTCATTAAAGAGTCTCTCTCTCTCTCTCTCTCTCTCTCACTCCTTAGCGGAACCTCTCCTGTTCGAATAAAGACAAGATCAATGCTCTTATCCGCATGGCTACCAAAGCAGCGCTAAACCTACCAAAGAGCACTAGCACGGACAGACTCTTAAAATTAGGAATGCACAACACTATACAAGAACTTATAGATGCACATCGCTACACACAGTACCTTCGTCTGGCTGGCTCGGAAACTGGACGATATATACTGGATTCTCTGGAAATTCGCATACCGGCACACACGACAGACTTCATCTCTCTCCCTCGCGCCATACACACCGCGCTTCTCCTGAAACCCCTTCCTAAGAATGTCCACCCTGAATACCATCAATCCCGCCGAGTCGCGCGAGCCAAAGCTCTCCATAAAGAATATGGCACTTTAGAGGATGTGCGCTGGGTGGACGCCGCGTGTGGTACAGACCGTTCAGTAGCTGTGGCTTATCATCCATCAGCCCCCCCATTTACCCATTTCATAGACCCACCTTGTACCCCGGAAGAAGCAGAGGAAGCAGCTATAGCAATAGCCATTGCCCAAACCAATGCGGCTTATATAATAAGCGATTCCAAAACAGCCATTCTTAACTTCGCCCGCGGACGCGTCCATCCCCCCGCGTGACAGATATTGAAAATGTGCACCCTAAATCTCGATAGGCGTATTGAGCTCGTGTGGGTGCCGGCTCACTCTGGCAATCCCGGAAATGAAGCCGCCGATAACATAGCCCGAGGACTTATTTGCCGGGCAAATGGCGACCCCAGCCGGGATTTCTCGAGGGAGCGGGCACACACGTTCTCAGAACTAGCTCAACAAGCACGCCTTGCCCGTCGACTCTATCCCCCTCCCCACCCCCGCCTATCGCACTCCCAACAAATCCTCTGGAGGCGACTCCAGACCCGAACTCTTCCTACCCCTCAGCTTCTATCCTACTTCCGCCATGTTTCCCCAGAGTGCACTCTCTGTGGAGAACCGCACGCCACCCTTGACCACATCCTCTTCGGCTGCCCTGCCGATCCTCCCCCGCAGGGACAGCCCGCCATCGGTACATGGGAGGAATGGGAGGCCCTCCTTGCGTCGCAGGACCCGGACGCGCAACTTCGCTGTGTGAACCGGGGTGCCAGTGCCATGGCCCTACGTGGCCTGGACACATGCGCGTAATGTGAGGGCTGTGCGGTGGCCCTGAGACCTTAATAATAATAATAATAATAATAATACTTTTATTTCTGCCTCAAAAAAAAGTGACAGAGGAGCTGCAGAAAAAGCTGTCATAGACAGCTTGACTGAGCCGCAGCCCCCTATACCGGGCAGCAGTGACAGGCGACGAGAAAAAAAATAACAAAAACAAAACAGAACAATTCAGAGAAAAACACATTATTAACATCAAGAAAAATCTTACCTCTAGTTTGTACATGTGTGCAATTTACATGGTCAACCAAACATCATTGCATAAGTTAAGTATCTTTTAGCAGTACAACAAAAGCACAATGAATCAGACAACGCAAATTAAAGAAAACAAAAAACACCACTTAGTGCACTTTAAAGGAGAAAAATCATTTTGTAACACAGTCTATGTATAAGCAACGCAGCTCACGATGAGTACAGGTAAACAAGTTAAAATTGGCAGATTTGTATGCGTTTAGAAGAGAAGGAAGTGTATATTGCAGGCGCTGTTTACCAGTATTTATGCGTGGTGTAGGCACCAACCAGGCTTCAGGCTCTCTAAAAGGGTAACTCGCTTCTTTTTCTTTCAGATTTGCCAGACGTCGAATATGACTTATGTTATTTTTGGTTTCTAGTTTAAAACGAACACTCAGTCGATATTGATATAAATCAAAGATTTTGATTATGCCAGTTTCACGAAAGAACGCTTTGCTGGGTGCTCCATAGTCCGCATTAAAGACGTAGCGAAGAAACTTTTTTTTTTGCAGAACATGAATTTTTTGTAATGAGGAATACGTTGCAGTGCCCCATACAAGCTGGCAGTAGTTAATGTGGGCACAGAACAGTGTGTTATATAGAAGTAGTTTAATTGATTTAGGAAGAATGTATCTAATGCAGCCAATCGTGCCTGTTACCCTGGCTAACTGCCGGACAACATGATTTGCGTGATCTTCCCAAGACATGTGCGAAGAAAATTCTACACCTAGGCATTTGAAGTGATCAACAATTTCTATTTCTCTGGAGTTAAAGTTAATACTATCGTGTGGGGGGATCGTTTTGTTTCTTGGTCGAAATATTACAGCTTTAGTCTTTTGTTCATTCACGCGCATATAGTTTGATTGGGACCATCTTTCCAGTGTGATCATTGTCGTGTTGCACATTTGTATGAGGTCATGAATGTTACATCCGGAGAAAAAAATGCTAGTATCATCGGCATATATGATGAACCTGGCATTTGGGTTAATGTTCACAATATCGTTAAGGTAAATGTTGAAAAGTAGGGGCCAAAGTATGCTTCCCTGTGGGACACCAGAATAAATTGGTTTTATTTCTGAATATGTATTATCTATGTTGACAGCTTGTTTCCTTTTTGACAAGTATGATTTTATAAGTTCTGCAGCCTGGCCCCGAATTCCGTAGTGCCATAGTTTCTCTAGAAGTAACTTATGATTAACCAAGTCAAAGGCCTTTGAGAAGTCTATGAATATTCCTATTACGAGCTCTTTGTGTTCAAACTGTGTCAGAATATATTCTTTTTGCTCTAAGAGTGCTAGTTCAGTCGATTTGTTTTTCCGGAATCCGAACTGATATGATGTGAGCAAGTTGTATTTATCTAAAAATTTATTCAGTCTAGAGTGTAGAATTTTCTCCAATGCTTTAGAGAAAACAGGCAGTACAGAGATGGGTCTATAATTACCCAAGTCATTTCGGTCGCCCTTTTTAAATAAAACAGTTATTTTAGCAATCTGCATTTTTTCTGGGAATACTGACGTAGCTAAACAAACATTAAAAATATGTGCCACAGCTGGAGCAATAATATCGGCTACATATTTTACGGGCTTTATCTGGATGTCGTCAATATCTCGACAACTGCTATTTTTTAGGCTAAGTATGACCGATGCTACTTCATCCGTCGTGACAGGTTCAAGAAATATTGTATTATCGTTATGAAAGTCTAAGTAATCGCATGCATTCCGTGCAGACCCATCCGTTTTCTTTTTCGTGAAAAAGTCGTTGAAAGCATTTGCTAGCTCTGTCCCTGAAAGTTCTTTATCATCGATTTTAAGATTCCGCACATGGCCACGTGACTGGTTACGTTGCAGCAATGAGTTTAAACGTGTCCAAACCACATCATGATGACCCTTCTTGAAGTCTAGAAATGCAGAGTAGTATTCTGTTCGTGCTGATCGCAATTTCTTTGTTAATCTATTTCGGAATTGTTTAAATACCCTCAAATCATCAACTGTACGTGTGGTTAGAAATGTTCTATACAGCTTATTTTTCATTTTTATTTCTTTTCGTAACTCAGGGTTGATCCATGGTTTCCGAGTTTTTCGTGAGGCTTTATATGTTGTAGAGGGAAAGTACAAGTGATATAGTTGTTTGAAAATATCAAGGAACTTATTATAAACTTCATTAGCATCATCGAGGTCAGCTATGTGGGCCAGGTCAACTTGTTTAAGAGCATCGCGAAAAGCTTTCAGTGTAACACTGGTTATACGCTGGTACCTAATACCTTCTGGTTCTTTCAGTGTATGGGTTGGCTCATTCATGCAGAAGAACACTGGGAGATGGTCACTGATAGGACATGATAAGGCACCGGTCTCAATTTTTGGATGGGCGAGATTGGTAATGAACAAGTCTAAAGTGGATTGACTTCCTGTTGTTACTCTGGTAGCGATTTCTATTACACTAATGAAACCATTTGAAGCCAAAACAGTCCTAAATTCTCTCGTAGAATAATTGTTACAGCTCATGTCGATGTTGAAATCGCCTCCAGCAATAAGCGTATAACCTCCATCAGCTACAAAAGACAAAAAGTGTTCATAGAATTTAAGAAAAACGGATACATCTCCACTGGGTGGGCGGTAACAGACAGAGTAAATACATTTCTTTGAGCATAATGATAATATCTCGTAATCCGGCGTAATCACACTGTATGGATTTAGCTTGTACGGTCCAAACTCACTTGCTTAATAAAGTTTTCCATCCATCCATCGATTGTGGTTGTAAGTGGCGCTCAGCACGAAGAGGGTGCAAGTTGACTTCGGTGTTCCCGAGGGCTCCGTGTTAGGGTCAGTTTTTTAAGGCGGAAGCCTTTAATGCCTCATTGTTGTAAGCAGGAGTTGTCGACAGAAATGTCACGCTTTTCAAATGGTCGAAACGGTCGTGACGTCACAGTGCGCGAAATTCATACGGTGAAATTACACTTAGGCTAGTAACCATGCAACCAATTAAATGGATGGTATAGTGATGCTGCAAGCTAGTGGGACTGAGGTTAGTTAATTGCCGAATTAACCAAGTAGCCTAATTAACCTTTCTATTCAGACCAGATAAATAAATAAGCCGTGTAGGAAATTGGTCGAGTTGCGGAATCGAACCAGGGCCTCCCCAGTGCGAGACGAGCACGCTACCCCTCCGCCCTGCCAGCTTTTTTTTTCTTTATTGCCTGCCTTTGGCTCATGACATTGCACAACAAAAATACACATAACGCTATATACATACGACACTGTCGTGGTCAGCCAGCACGAGACTGGCTTCGTCAGCTTAAAATTCCCGCAACATACACAACGGCTCTAGTCTTGAGAGCCACTCGGGAGGCTCTGCAGCTGCTTTTTGGATTGCAAGAAACCAGTCCATGCTTTCCCGAAAATAAATTCGGGCCGGTCGTGCGTCTTTGTCACAATGGTAGCCTGCCATTCTGGAGCGCCGTATACAGTGGAGGCCCAAGAGCATTATGAGATCAAAAGGTGCCCCATCCTCATTATCAGTGCTTAAATAGCGAATTCCGTGCGCGTCAAGTGGTAGCTCTTTATTTATGGTCCTTTGTAACACGTCCCAAAAATAAACCCCTTCCCAGCAGTGCAAAAAAACATGGTCTATTGTTTCAGGCTGTTTACAAATTAAGCAGTTCGATCCCCACGGTAAAAAGAAATCCTTTCCCTCTAGAAACTTTTTAACTGGTAACGTCCCGGTAACTTTCTTTTCTTTTTTAAGTTACTGCGCCCTGCCAGCTCGATGGTTTGGAATGAACAAAGGCGCGTCTAGTGAATACGGTGTCTTCGTTCACTCCCATCTTCCTCCCTTCCCTATTTCCTTTCCTCAAAAACAAATTTACGGGCGAGCAAGGCGTAGAGCCCAACAGGCGATGGCGTTCTGTGGACTCCCTGGAAGCGTTGCAGATGTTGTCGCGTTCCACTCTTAGAGGCGAAGCTTAATATCTTAACCACACATCAGTGACACAAGCAGCAACACCACGCTTAAGGCTTCCGACTCACGCCACTCTAGGTCAACAAAGCGCCCCCCTGAATTTTTGTTCTTCTCTATATGAATGACATTACTGGTGAAATAGGGTCTCAAATGCGGTTATTTGCGGATGACTTCGTTCTTTATAGAGTTGTCATCTGTGATCGCGGCGTTGAAATATTTGGGAAGACCTGAACAGAATCTTAGAGTGGTGCGTTAATTTGAATTGTTCCAAAACAGTTGTACGAAACAGTTGTACAGGAAACTAAGATGAAGAACAACACGAAGAAATTTATTTCAGCAGAATCGGAGTATTTGATGAGATACCCGAGTCAAAAGACGTCCACATGATGCCTGATATGTCCTCGTGACTGTGGTGTTAAGCCGGGGGGGAGGGGGGGGTGCTGCCGAGCGCGCGCCTGAGCACTGTCCGAGGAACCAGTCCAGACATCGTGTTCCCAGATGAAGAAAGAAGCCCCCCTTTATTATCGCACTCAGATTTTATGCAGTCGTATGACATGACCGCAGATCCACTATCGCATTCGCAGCTGACGATGCCTGCTCACGTCATGCGTCAAGCATAGACCAAAGATCCCAGGACTGTAACCGTCGCATACGCTGGACGCAATGAACAGTTCCATTTTTTGCTGGAAAGAAGTCTTGAAACATAAGTGTTGCATAAGTGTCACGGTAGAAACACGGCATGACATAACATCAATACATGAAGATATACATAGACTATAGACATAAAGACACAACCAGACGCGCAACCAGACAAAGCTACTCCTTCGCACAAAGAAACAAACAAAACAAGTGATACAAAAGAAGCAAGAAGAAACTAGAACAAAAACAGCCGAGAAGTAACAGTACAATTTCACAGGTTCTTCACCGGCAAAAATTTCGGTGGAGGCGAAATTCTAGAGGCCCGTGTACTGCGTGAAGATGGAGGCATGTTGTGTCGTGGAGGAGGTTCCGATGATGGAGGCTCGACGTATCGTTGCGTCGAGTTTTGAGATGGCTGCGATAGCGGCCCTTTCCCATTCTCCGCGGAAGAAAAAAATTGGGACGATTACGTTACTTCCTGATGCGAAATTTGAGAGCAGCTCATCAGCTGTTTCAGCTCTTCGATAGATTGAGGCAAAGAATTCGAGCAGGACATGTGTGTACAATTACAAACAACCTGTTATTTTTCACACGTATTCCTTCTAGAAACACTCCACTAACAGTTCTTTATTGTCATGAAGGAAGCTTTGTGGACGGAGAAATAGATGAAGATATGCTGGACTTGCTGCATCAATGCCTGGTTCTCAAAGATGAGGTCTGCGCAAGTATTTCGCGAGGTTGTCAAAGCTGTGGGAGCCGTTACGAGCGAGAGGAACGGGATGTTCTCCCGTATAAGTGTTAGGAAATTCCCGCTTGTCTTTATATCTAGATTAAAGTCTCCCCCCACCCTGCCACCCTGGCAGATGGCAACGTTTCTGCACACCGTTGCCAATGCCAAAGCATGCAGCGATGGATGGATGGATGGATAGGAGCGCCCCCTTTGAAACGGGGTGGTGGCAATTGCCACCATGCTCAGCTTTTCTTTATTTATTATTTTTTTTGGTTTACTGTGTTGGCAATTCTCATTAAGATTCTCCATCAACTTTGCCTACGGTTTCCTACTATTCTAACCTTATTCCACATCTCTGCTTTTCAGCCACCAATCCTCCAATCGCTTTTTGCTGACTTCCACTGCAGATTTATTTACATGACCATTGTTATCTTTAAACCCTAGGGCCTCAGAAAGAGTGACTGTGCCTGCATCGACATCCGGATGGATACCATCACATTTGATTATGAGGTGTTCAATTGTTTCCACAGATCTACCACACACTGCACATGTGTCATCTTCTTCGTTAAATTTCTTTTTGTAGCTGCGCGTTCTAAGACACCCTGATCTAGCTTCAAAAAGTAGGGCACTGCCTCTTGAGTTATCATAGAAAAATTCTTTTCTGATCTGCCTTTTCCAGAATCGATATAGTTCTACACTATGTTTCTTTTCCATTGAATTCATCCAATTTTTAACTTCCGCGTTTTTGACCTGTCGTTTAATGCTCTTTCTTTCTCCGTCCTCATGACCGGCATACTTACTGGTTAGTTTTCTAGTTCTTTTCCGCCACAGTGAGTCAACGTTCTTTCTGTATAAATATTTAAATACCTTAGCTGCCCATCTGTTATCGTCCAATTTCCTCAGGCGTTCTTCATATAGTATTTTACTCTTAGCTTCCCGTGCCTCGAACGATGCCCAGCCCATATCCCCTTGTACTGCCTCGTTTGTGGTTTTGCCGTGGGCACCTAGTGCTAATCTTCCAACAGCTCTCTGATTTACGTCTAATCTCGACTGAACTTCTGCCCTTAAGCACAGAACCGCATTGCCGAAAGTAAGTCCCGGCACCATTATTCCTTTCCAAATACCTCTTAGTACTTCATATTTGTTGTACCCCCATAATGCCCTATGTTTCATTATCCCGGCGTCTCTTCGTTCTTTTGCCCTAAGAGCCTGTTCATGCTTTTCCGTGTATATCTGCCCTTCGTTTAGCCATATCCCGAGGTATTTGTATTCGGCCACTTTGGGTATTTCGTGGCCTTGTATTGTAAGCACCTGATCAGTTGTATCGTTAAAAATCATCACACCTGATTTAGTTGCGCTAAAACTGAATCCTAGAGCGTCTCCTTCGTCTCCACAGCAATTAACCAAAGTTTGTAAATCTTCCTGGCTATCTGCTAACAGTACAATATCGTCCGCATACATTAAACCCGGGAGTCGCTGCTCAACTACATTTCCGCCTAATCTGTACGATAGATTATAACCCAGATTACTTTCTTCTAGCCTTCTTTCCATATTTATCACGTAAAGCATGAACAGCAGCGGTGATAGAGGGCAACCTTGCCTTAATCCTTTGTGCACCCCTACAGTTGTGGTACTTTTTTTTCCTTCCCATGTAATTTCAACTTCATTATCTCGGTAGATTTCCTGTAGAAAATCAATTACCTCATCACCAATACCTAAATCTTTCAATATGCTCCACAGGAGTTCCCTGTTCACGTTATCGTATGCACCGCTTATGTCTAGAAAGGCTATAAACAGAGGTCTATTTTCCGCCTTAGCTATTTCTATGCATTGGGTAAGCACAAACAGGCTATCATCTAACCGCCTACCCCTTCTGAACCCATTCTGAAGTTCTCCGAGTATCCGATTACCTTCTACCCATGCCTGCATTTTTAATTTCACCGCCTGCATTGCCAGCCTGTACATAACAGATGTTATCGTAATCGGACGGAAGGATTTTATGTTCATCTTATCTCCTTTCCCTTTATAAATCAAATTCATTTTACTCTGTCTCCAGCTGTGCGGAATTTGCTTATTTGTTATGGCTGCCTCCAATGCTTTTATCAGCGCGTCCTTGCTTCTTGGGCCAAGTTCATTAATCAGCTTAAATGGAATTTCGTCTATCCCTGCGGATGTGGTTTTAGGAATATTCGCTTCCGCCTTTTCCCAGTTAAGACTAGTCAGTTCTAAGCTGTTCTCTTTTGTGCTGTCCTGTGTTGCCGCCTCACTTGGGGAGATTCCCCCATTGGCGTCGCTAAAAGACGCAGCTATAAATGACGTAATGTAGTCCACAGCATCGTCTCCCTCCAAACATTTTCCCTCAGCATCTATAATCTGTTCCTGCTTTCTTTGATTTGTTTTTCCCAACCAGCTTATATGGTTCCAGAATTTTCTTGGCCCCCCTTTATTTGCCTCGCGAACTTCAGCCAGCCATTTATCAGAGGACTGCTTTATTTTAGCCTGGACTAGGACCTGAACTTGCTGTTTCTTTTGTCGATAAGATTCCCATTTTTTTCCTATTTCCTCTACAGATAACTGCGCCCTCTTTGCTTCTCTGTGTTCCCTTGAAGCCACCCGTCGTTGTTCGATGGCCTCCTTAATTTCCATATTCCACCAGCTTCGTGGCTTCCTCTTTCCTCTCCAGCGGTTAACTCCTTTCACTTGTTTCATTTTTGTAGCGATGAGCAGTTCCAACTGATTATAATCCCAATTTTCCATGTGGCGTTTCTCAATTACTTCTTCTATATCGGCTGATATTAGCGCTATTTGTTCATCATTTAATTTTGCGTTGTCTTTTGGACTTCGTTGCATTTCTCTTTTGACTAGGGCTCCCAACTGTAGACTAATACGTTTATGATCACTTCCTAGGCTCTCCTTCCCCTCTTCGTCTATTTCCATTATTGCGAGCTTGCTATAGATGCCCTGCGACATTAGACAGTAGTCAATGGTTGTTTGCCTGTTACGGGATTCCCACGTGATTTGTCCCTCACATTTAGTTTCTCTATTGACAATAACTAAGTTGTGCCGCTCACACAAGTCTAGCATTAACTTCCCGTTACAATCTGTGTATCCATCCAGATCCTCGATGTGGCCGTTCATGTCTCCAAGCAAAATAATATCGACACCGTCTCCAATCGGCTTTATATCGTCATTGAGGCACTTAACTAGATCCTTGTTTTCTTGCCTGCATTTGTCCCCGGTCCCTAAATAAACTACCCCTAGCCATGTCCTTTTGCCAGCAATTGTACCTGATACCCAGACATGTTCTTTGCAAGTTGATTTTATTCTTTGCCAATTTGTTCTTTGATGTATCAGCATACCTACTCTTCCTCCCTTCTTCTCCGTTGTTGTTCTGTTGCACCCTTCCCAGACATAGCCATCGATGAAAGGTGGATCTTCTAGATCCCTCAGATGTGTCTCGCATCGAGCGTACACACCTACTGATTCGTCCTTTAACTGCTGTTCTATTTCTAGCCATTTCGCTCTCTTTCTACCCCCTTGCATGTTTATGTAACTGATCCTGGCGTTAAATTTCTTTTTCGTAGTTTTCTTTCTGGGCCTCCTAGTGGCCATTTTGTTGGGATCAGCCGCCATTGTTACATTTACATCGCTTCTACCTACACCTACGCCCTGAGCCACCGTGGACCCCCTAAAAAAGCTACCGCTCGGCCTCCCAGGCGCCTGCCTATCTCTTCTCCTACCCTTCCACTGAAATGGATGCCATCTCGTCCAAAGTCTCTGCCCGAACCTGCCCTGTGCACTTCCTTGTTTATTTCTACCACCTCAAAGCCTTTCTCGAGGCCTAACTGCCTTATCTCGCGATTAAGATTCACAACGTCTTTAGCAACCTCTGCATTCCTTCCTTGTACCCCGGCACTGTACACACCACGATCTGCGCTTGCTGTGCTATCGCCCTTATACCGTCAACTCCCTCAGCTAATGTTTTCCCTACTTGTGCGGCGTTACCATTCAGGACATCATTTAGCCCCGCCGCTACCACTACCAAGTTACGCCTTGCAGCCTTCTCGGAAAGTTCACTTTTAGTCGCTGTCAGGACATCGTCCATTGTCTTTCCTGGAAACACCCCGACTGCTACCCGCCTATCACCCTTCACCCGGTCCAGAATAGCTCTTTTGCAGCGCCCCATGTTTGAGTCACCAGTCACCAGCGATAAGCACTAGGGTACTCTGCCACTCCCTCCTAACTTCCGGATCTCGCTGCCTCTTATCAGCGACTGTGCCCTCATTTCCTGGAAATAGCTCGGACCCCTTCTCAGTACCGCCTCTCGAATTCCCAGCTGCCACCTGGGCATAGCTGTTCCTGCCTGAACATGTCTGACCTACTGGCCCCTCGCTGTCCATGCCAGTGCAAGCCCCATCCACGTGGCTGGCGCTGGAATGCCCGCCATTGTGGCTTCCAATGGCGGTGTCCGCCGTTTTTGACTCGATCTGAGATAGCTGTACTTGAAGCTTACGCTTCTCTGCCCTCTCTATCTGTAACTCTGTTTCTAGAGCATCCATCCTTAGCACTAGTTCGCTGTTCGCCTGTTCAGCCCTGTCCAGGCGTGCACCTAATACGCAGAATTTGCACATAAAATCTGCGCCTTCGGCCTCCTCCACTGAATCGAACCGCGTTTCTTTTAAATTCACCGCTTCCTCACACTCCATACATCTAACCTTCAGTAGCTTAACCATCGTAGCAACACTCGATTATTGCTTGCACCAAATGCCCAGATATCTACACGCTCAAGACGAAAACACTTGAAAACACGTGCAAAATTAAAATAAAAGTCTGGCTACCGCAAATGCCGATCAATCACTTGGAAAAAAATAGCTATCTCTCTAAAAGTTAACGCACAAAAAAAAACACTGAGACAACTGTCGGCCAAATAGCCCCGGCCGAAATTAGGTCACTGACCTAAATTCTATTCCTTAACCTGCACTTCCCCTAACAGCCTAAAAAACTAAACGCACTTTTAAAACTTTTACAGGAAAGTACTCATCTATTTTACGCAGTCGCTCTCGCAGTCTGTCCGGTCCCGGTCTGCACGCGTGATCCGAAGAGCACCAAAAACGCACGTCCGCACAGCACGGCTGTCAACTGTCAGACAAGCTAGCGTCAGACACGTCAGACAAGCTAGCGCAGCGCCACCCGTGACCGCTTAAACCGGCTTACATCTGTCACTACCGCCACCTAGCTTAAAGCACGAAGGATGGAAACAACTTTATTACACAAAAAATATTCCAGGGTGGTCCCCTACTCGTCCAGGAGTCCACGGGCTTGTGCTTCACGTAAAGCCCGATCCACCAGCCATTTCTGGCCGGCGGGCTGAGTGGTCTGTAAAGCAGTTTCCCAGGAAGAATGAGTGGGATTGGGGATGGGGATGGGGGGTACTGCCTTTGGGGAAGAATATTCCCAAAGGTAGTGGAAAAGTGTGGATCTGGGCACGCCACAGGTGGTACAATCAGGAGGAAAGGTGGGGTGAAAGCATGAGAGACAGGGGGGGGAGGGGGAAATAAAACAGCCTGTCTGTAATTGTCGCCATGTTGCGCTGGATGAGGGCGACAAGGTACTGTGGGGTGGTGGCTTTGTCATGCGGCTGAGTTTCTAGGATGTTGTGATTTGATGACAGGTAGTGAGGACCGATGGGGCCTCTTTCGCAGGGTTGGGTGCCTGATCATCCGGGGTCCGGGAGGAGAGTTCTCGGGCCAGCGCATGAACGCGCTCATTACCGGTGATCGAGGCATGCCCAGGGACCCACGAGAGAGTAACCGTTCGGTCGAGAGAGGTGACTGTGGCAAGAATACAATGTGTTTCTGGCGTCGCCACACCCTTTAGGTAGTGGCGGTACGCGGCCTGGGAATCTGTGCAAATTTCGGTTATGTTTTTGTCAACGGTGGAGTGGGCCAGAGCAAGTGCGATGGTAGCTCCTTCCGCTTCTGCAGGCGAATTAATCCGGATAGTGGCGGCGGCCCCCACTGTGCCGTCTTCATAGGCTGCGACTGCCGTGAAATATCCTGGTTTCGAATTTTCTGCCGCGTCGACATATAGGATATCGGAGCGGTTGCTGTATGTTTTCGTGTAATAGCTCGCTCGTGCCTGCCGCCTACCCTGATGGAGACTAGCGCTCATATTGCGCGGTAGGGGCTTCTGATATGTGTGATCCTAAGTGCGCAGAGAAATCATGTAAGGTGTAGGACTTGAAGTGGGAATGGGTGGATTGAGACGTAGCTGTCGCAGTAGGTGTTGTCCTTTTTCTGTGCGACTCAGGCGGACTAAATGGTTGGTGCGTTGAGCATCTATTAATTCGATCACTGTATTGTGGGCACCAGTGGCCAGGAGACATTTCGTGCTAACCGTCCGTGGAAGACGTAGGGCGGAGGTCACAGCCGTGCGCATTAGAATGTCTGCCTATTGTGTTTGCCGCTGAGTGAGTATGTCGTATGGGAGGTGGTATATAATGCGGCTAATGATTAATGCATTTGTTATATTGAGGGTCTCGCGTTCAGGCAGCCCATGATTGCGTGCTGCCACCAGCCTGATAAGTGCAGCGACCTGTTTGGTCTGCCTTTGCAAGAGCTGAAGGGTGACGGTTGCATCGAGTGTGTTGCTAATGAGAAGGCCGAGAATCTTCACCTGAGGCGCAATGGGCACTGGATTCCCGTACATGTGCAGTTCAATCTGGGGGTCACTGGAGAGGGGCTTCAGCTGCTGGATTTCCGATTTATTTGGAGAGCAACGGAGGACTGTGTTTGCTAAATGAGTGGTGGTGATGTCTATGGCAGATTGCTGGATATCCTGGGCTGTTCCAAGGGATCCTCCCGTTGTCCAGAGGGTTATAGCATCTGCGTATATGGCTGTGTGGAGCTCTGGGATAAGGGCCGGTTCTTTTTAACATTGCCCTAGCGCCACTGGCAAAGGCTCTTGCAGCTTAAAGCACGATTGAGGGGTCCACTGCTCCAAGAGGGCAGTTATTCGCCTTCCCTCTGGTTGAGGTGTCCGTCAAGATGTGTGAGACACATACTGCGCATTTCCTTTCCTCAAAAAGCAATGTACAAATTTTACCATCTGCTTTCCAAGCCCCTGCTCTATTTGTTTCGCAGTTTTACGAGACTCGAACTGCGCGTTTCCTTTCCTAAAAAAAAATAGCGAAGACACTTTGGAAATTCTAAAGTGTGCTGGGGAAAGCCTTCTGGTCAACCCACTTCTGCTTCCCCGAACTGCTCGGCGCGGAATCAATGGGCCGCTTCGCAGATATGCGCCTCACTCACTCGACTGCAACGAGATGTCTGGCGAAGGAGCGGTCGTGTTGCTGCCACCGTCGTCGCGCGAGTTCTCGTTCTACCGCTACTCTGTGACGTCACGGTTGCTATGCACCGCTGCGCGCCCCCCCGGCGCGCCGGTTGCTATACAGAGGAGGAGGTTGCGCTTTTACTTTTTCATTTCCAAGCTCCCGCTCCATTGCTTACGCAGGTGGAAGGGTGTCCACTGCTGGTTACAGCGGACAAGGGCGACGGCGAAGCCGCGAAACGCAAAAATGGATGCCTAAAAGCTGCGCTCTAAAATAATTGGAGGGGACAGCCAAGCTCCGCCTTGAGGGTGTAACGCGATAGCGTAATCAACTAATTCCCATATAAACAGAAGGCCATTCTCTGCATTCATAGATCCCTGGGAGTCCTCATACCGCTCTTGGCGCTGATGTGCAGCGGTGGAGCACGATTAAGCTTCGGCACCTTGCCAAAACGCCCTGGTGTCAAGTTGCAGTCGTAGTTCGTCGGCACATCGTTCTCGATAAATCTGATGCCACCAACGCTAGCATAGCTTCCGCGCTGAAAGAACGGGCAGATAGCCGCAAGATTTGTGGTGAAGGCGCCTTGGATGTGCGCTGCGTTGTTTTCCGCTCACCGCGTGATTCCTGCGTCCCCAAACGGCCCCAGTGTGCCCGAACGCGACGAGGGTGAGGCGCTGCAGTCACGCGCTATCTGTTGGAGAAGTGGCGCACATTGCGAGGAGGAGGTGAAATGAATGGTTTTAATAGGCGCCGCCTGATAGTGCTACGTACGCGCAAAGCAATGAGGAAATGTAGCGGAAACGTACTTTTCTACTCGATTAATTGCGGCTTCTGTAGTTTCCAGTCTCATAATTACTAATATACACCGCAGCACAGGTCTCTAAAGCACCCTACTAAGACAACACCGTATTCACTAGACGCGCCTTCTTTCAATTCAAACCATCGAGCTGGCGTGGCGCAGTGGTTAGCGTGCTCGTCTCGCACTCCAAAGGTGCCGGGTTGATTCCCCAACTGTACCCATTTCCTACAGTTTTATTTATTAATGCTTCTGGGATTTTTCACTCACGGCCAACGCCGCCGACTTCGGCTTTTCTGCGACACGGGGCCTTAACGCTATGGCGTTGAAACTGTAGGAAACTCCGAGGCTCTTGTGAAGGGGCGCACTGCCAAGGAAAAAGTTCGGACCCTGACGTACAATAACATCTTGCAGGGGAAAAGAACATTAAGCAGAGGTTGGCGTTGTTCTTCCGATTATTTGTAGGGGCGCTGCATGTTCCTGGGCATCCTTGCTTACCTGTTCGCATTGGAGAGCAAGCAGTTCGGGATGCAGTCGCAAAAGATGCGTCCGGGCCTTCTATTAGCAAGCGTTCTCGGACCCGTTGGGAGGAGAGCCCAGTAACGAAACGATCGCGCAACGTGATTTCCGGCGAAGGATAGCTGCAAACATTAATCAATTCTCTGAAAGCAGCTACATGCTCAGCGACAGATTCGCCAAGTTGCTGACAGCATCGATGGCTTTCTATGACCAAGTGACATTGAATTGCGAACTCTCTCTTCACGAGAGTAACTTTTTATAGATATCTGGAGCGGCATCACCAGTGGAAGGCTGTGATGTGGAAGGTTGTGACGCAGTTGCCTGTCCCTGCGACGTAATTCGGATCAAGTAGTCTGCGTCCTTCATCTCCGAAGCTGTAAATTGACAGTTATTTTTTGCTTTCAACTAGCGCCGATGCTCAACCAAGAACACTGAAGCAGATTTCAGAAGTCTTAAACCATTGTGGCCATGGGACCGCTGGGCGACCAGGTCTTTGAAGAAACGGTTCGGGAAAACTTGCACCCGTAAAAGACAATGTGGACAATGCCATTTCTTCCAACCAGTTCCTAAAATATGTATTATTCAAAATGAGATATGGCAAAAATGTTCTTATTCTTCTTGCTTGAATTCACACTTCGTCGCTCTAGTCAGAACTGTACGTGGGAATCAATGACGCTTGAAAGTTCTTAGTTTAATATGGCTACTCGACCTCCCTGAGCACCAATACAATATGGAGAAGTCAAGAATCTTCCTCCTGCAACAGTCACTGACATTCAACATGGCTGCTCGGCCTCCTCGAGCATCAAGCCACAATGGAGAGCAACCGTCTTAGTCCTTAATATAAGATGTAGTAGAACTCTAAGACCAAGTAGGGCTCAACTGCGCAATCAAGCAAATATCAATCATCGCACAATATTTTGCTTTTGCAATGACTGCAATTATTTCTCCCTTAGTGATGAGTAAAAACACTTTGCATCACCGGTTCGAGAAAAGGTTGATCACACAATCTTATCTGCAGTTTGCTTTTGTTGCTACCGTATACGAAGAATTTAGGGTGCACGCTACTATTGTTCAAAGTCATAGACAAAAATCTCGTCCAAACATTGTTGAAACACTTCCTGTCACTTGTCTGTAATGTCGTCACTGAAATGGGATGGCATTAAAGTGGACGAGGAAAAACTAATAGCTTCAACATTCGCCGGGCGCTTCAGTACCATCGACTTCTTGAAGAGCGGCCAGGGCCTCTATGAGATGACGCAAAAAAAGCTAAATCGGCACTACAAAAAACATTTCGCTAACTACTAATGGCAAAACATGCCAGCAGCTTGTTTCAATCTACGGGAAGAGACGATTTCACTGGCAGAAATTGATTTTGCCAAATTATGTTCGGGACTATAACAGCGTTTGATCTACCCTAGCCTTGCTTCGCAGATGCAGTATCGACCGACATGGGCTTACGAAGAGGCCAGGCTCCACGTAAAATGGGACTGAAAGACGCAATTTACTGGTCGCACACATGTATTCATAGACAACAAGCACTTGACAAAAACAGCGGATCGACAGGAACACACAAACACAAACAAGCAAATAGCCAATCCATCAAAATGAACCGAAAACCAAAACCAAGGGATACTACAGTATGTATGTTCTTCCGCACGACAGCGGAATGCTATCAACACACCTTTGGAGCTTATGAGATATTTAAACTGGTGCCGAATACTACATCCCGCATTGGCGTGTGACACCTCTTCTCTGTGCGTTGAAAGCACAAAAGTGACCTTGCATAACAAGAAATTTGCTCTTATCGACAGCTTTTCTTAAATTTTGATTGACCACTGCCACACTTAATTAACCCGTTGGTGACAATTAAAAGAACTGTTTTACCGTTTCCATGTGTTATTTAACCACTTGAGATGGAGAACAGCGGTGTTTATTAGAAGTTTTTTTCCCGAATAAATCTAAGTTGATAGTTCAGCGCCTGGTTGTGTGTCCTCTCCTTTCTTGCGTGTCGTCGCTGCACGCTGCTCCGTAGCAGTGAATCCATGCCAACTTCCCCAGTTAAAGGTGGACTGAAGAGGAATCTTAACTCGCATTTTTACTATTGGAACTGGATCTACACGTTAGCGTTCATATAAACCTGGAATTAATGCCCTCTTCGGCCGCTTTCCCTAAATTAAATCCGATTAAACGTCCCGGTTTCCGACTTTCTTGGGAGGAGTCAACCAGTCTTTCAACCAGTCCCGTGGCGGCTTGCCGCTCAGCCGTAGGCGGAGTGATACATAGTGATCGGCGAAACAAAACAGTCTACGCGTATTTTTATTTCCGTCGACCTAAATTCAGCTATTTAGTCTCTGACTAGATCTATTTATTCGCGGAAAACTAAAAAAACAAAATAATAGCGAAAGCAAAGCCGCCACGCGACTGCTTAAAAGGCACTGCATGCGTTGGTTCACTCCTCCCACCGTCTGCGGAGAATTCAAAAAATAAGGCGGGAGCTGGACGTTAGTCTCATTTTAATTAGAGAAATTTCCCGCACTGGGCAATAATTAGGAATTTCCAAGGATGCTGGAAACGTGCAGATTGAGTTCCCGCGGAAAAAAGACGAGTTCATGTCCCTCTTCAGTGCACCTTTAACCTTTTTAGCAAAGTTTGAATAACGAAGACGATTAGGCGGGGAGACACGGTCTCGCCAATGCTGTTCAGCACCTGTTTACAGGAGGTATTTTGAGGGCTGGACTGGCAACAGTTGGGAATAAGAGTTACAGGGGAATACCTCAGTATTCTGTTATTCTCTGACGACATTGCCTTGCTAAGTCAGTCTGGAGATGAACTGCAATGCTTGATCAATGCGTTATACAGGCAGAGGAGAACGGTACGTCTTGAAATTAGCATAGAGAAAGCCAAAGTAATTTTCAACAGTAGCAAGGGAACAGTAGTCCGCAATTGGTAGGGAGGGGCTGGAGGCGGCAACGGTATAAGACGACTTAGGGCAGGCAGCGGCCGCTGATCCGGATCATGAGATGGAAATGCCGAGAAGAACAAAGATGGAGTGGAGCGCATTTGACAGGTTTTTTTGAGCTCATGAATGGTAGTTTACGAATACCCGTATGGAGATAAGTCTACAATAGCTGGAACATACCGGTACTCATCTACGGAGCAGAAACGTGAGCATAACGAAAAGGGTTCAACTTAAACTTTCGACCACGAAGCTAGCTAGTGAACAGAGAATGACTGGTGTAAGTTAATACAGAGAAAGAGGGCAAGATCAGTGAACTCACGCGAGTTAACAATATTTTAGTCGAAATCAGGAAGAAATGGGCGTGGGCAGGCGTGTAATGCGAAGGCAAAACGGATCGTCCATGAGAGTAAGGGAATGGATTCCAAGGAAGGCAAGTGTTACAGGGAGTGTCAGAAAGTTAGGTGGGCGGATGAGACTAAGAACTCTGTCGCGATAGGAAGCCAACAGGGCAGGGTTAAGGGGATAGATGTAGGAGAGGCCTTTTCCCTGCAGTCCCCGTTGTGAGGCTGATGATGAAGGCAATGTACTGTGCTACAGGTGTGTTGCGGAGTAGTCACGCATACCTGCTCTGGCAGGGTCAGCAATGGTCTTTATGACAATAATCTCAAGCGGCAATTTTGAAAGAATTTATACTAGCCCTTCTCCATCGTATTCGTTTTCCGCACAACAAATCTGTAGTAGCCACCCACGGGTGCTAGGGGGCCCGCTTACCTACTGATCTACTGAGCTGCCAGATCGAGGGATGACCTCTATAACCTGGTATCACCTCTCAACTAAAGGCAAACTTGGGCGACCGAATGCAGATCAGAGGCCGTAACCAAGACAATGCACTGTGCACAGTACAGAGTTCTGTTTGTGCTTGTTCACAGACAGTTCAGTGCATATGGTGGAGCCCGCTTAGGTAGCAGCGAGGCTCGACGCAAACTGATTACTGGTCGTACCCTGCGGGTAAATGGCTATAATGTTTATTGTTTTTGTGAGTAAACTGAACACATACTTTGCACCTCAACGATCTCAAGGGGTGTATCTACGCAAAAAAACTACAAATTTTATACCCCTGGTGGTACCTTATGGCCACACCCTTTTCAGGAGAATCAAGGGTGTTCTAAGGGTTTATAGATGACGTTCTGCCCTTAAGGGTTCAAAAATTCAGGGGGCACTTTGTTGACCTAAAGTGCGGTGAGGCGAAAGCCTTAAGCGTGGTGTTGCTGCTTGTGTAACTGATATGCGGTTAAGGTGTTAAGCTTCGCCTCTAAGAGTTGAACGCTGCAGCGTCTTGGAGAGAGAGAGAGAGAAAACTTTTATTGCTCTTTCAAGAGATTCGCGGAGATGAAGACTTCTTGGTCGTCCTGCTTGGGCGCTGGCGACTTGAGTCTTCGAGCAAGGGTGGGCCCTCAGTCCAGGGCTCCACTGAGTCGTGCCGCTTCAACAGCGTGCTGTACCAAGGCCCTCTGGACCTCGAGCTCGCTGCTGGAGAGACAGCTCTCCCATTGCTCCTCACTCGGTGTTTGATAACTGTGGAATGCTATGTTTCTTTCGCACTCCCAGGTAATGTGATAGAGTGTAGGTGTACCGCCGCACCAGGGACAGTCTGATCTGAATTGCGTTGGTGACATTTTGCTGTATATGTACAGGTTAGGAAAAGTGTTCGTCTGTAGCCTACGCCATCCTACAGCCTCTTCCCTAGTCAGTGCTCTGTGTGGTGGTGGATACCTCAGTCTAGTTCCCCTATAAAGTTGTAGGGTCTCTGCGTAGCCTCCCTCGCACGTGAGTAGCCGTAACTCCGGGGCGTCCGATAAGCCTGCTCGGTAAGTGAGCCCTCGAGCCAGGCTGTCCGCCCTTTCGTTTCCTGCTACGCCTGCGTGAGCTGGCACCCAGATGATATGCTGTATAGGCGTTTTTCCAGCGGAAGCTGCCGCCTCGCCGATGATCCTAAGGGCGATGCCGCTAATGTTGCCCTTCGTATAACTCTTGCATGTTTCTTTCGAGTCCGTTAGAATGTTCAGGGAGCGGCCTCTTCTATAGCCTTCGGCTACCGCCAGCGCGACGGCAATCTCTTCGGCCTCCGCTATCCCCGACACTCCCACTGAAGCGCAGGAGGTCATTTCCCCTGTACCATTGACTACCACTACAGCGGCTGTGCGCTTCTCTACGCTTGCGTACATAGAAGCGTCCGTATATAGTGTGTTTTCGGATCGGCCTAGCCTTTTGTCCATCTGCTCGGCCCTAGCCCTCCGCCTCTCCTCGTGTAAGTTGGGATCCATGTTTTTAGGCAATGGCCCTACATTGAAAGTCCTTCTGAGGTCGTCTGGTACTTCTGTGTATCTGTCAGCCAGACCACCGGTGTTCCGACCCAACCTCTTCAGGAGCGCCCTTCCTGTGGGGGAGCCTCTGAGTCTAACCAGTTGTGCACCCGTTTGAGCCTCTGCGAGCTCGTCGAAGGTGTTGCTGACTCCGAGCTGGAGCAGTTTTTCGTTTGATGCGTTCCTGGGTAGGTGCAAAGCGATCTTGTAGGCCTTCCTGAGGACACAGTCGGCCTGCTCCCTCTCCGCTTTCAGCCGCCGCGGTGGCTCAGCGGTTATGGTGCTCGGCTGCTGACCCAAAAGACGCGGGTTCGATCCCGGCCGCGGCGGGTAGAATTTCTTTGGAGGAGAAATTCTAGAGGCTCGTGTACTGTGCGATGTCAGTGCACGTTAAAGAACCCCAGGTGGTCTAAATTTCCGGAGCCCTCCACTACGGCGTCTCTCATAGCCTTAGTCGCTTTGGGACGTTAAACCCCATAAACCAAACCAAACCAAACCCTCTCCGCTTTCGTTGTAGCGTGGTAAGGCAGCGAGTACATGACCCTGCTGACGATCAAGCTGTTCACGAGTTTTAGAGTGTCTTCTTCCTTCATTCCGTATCTTCTCTGAGATACTCGGCTGATCATTCTTCCCACTTGTTCCGCGGCCCTCTTGAGCAGGGTGATGGTGTGACTGCATTTGCGGCTACTTTGCAGCCACATACCCAGGATGCGGACCAGGTTCTTTTCCTGGATCAGCTGTCCTTCGAGGACGACATCCAGTGAAGCTTGGGTGGGGTGTCTCCCTATTCTGATGATCTCCGACTTTTCGGTCGAGCACCTCAGGCCTCTCTCCCTTACGTAGTCTTCTATGCAGGTGGCAGCTTCTTGTAACCGATCTTGTTTCTCTCCTAGCGACCCTTGGGTGGTCCATACGGTAATGTCGTCGGCGTACATCGCGTGTTGAATACCCGGGATCTCTTTGAGCCTTCTCGCTAGTCCTAGCATCGCCATGTTGAAGAGTACAGGCGATATGACAGAGCCTTGGGGTGTTCACTTGCAGGGCGTGGCGAAGACGTCGCTTCGTAACTCGCCTAGCCCTACGGTTGCTGTCCGGTCACTTAGGAAGGCCCTGATGTAGTCGTGGACCCTCTTCCCGCAGTTCGTGTCGTTTATGCCTTCCATGATGGCGGCGTGGCTCACGTTGTCAAAGGCCCCTTTGATGTCGAGGGCCATGACAACGTTCTCCCCGCTTCTTGGCATCTTCTCCAGTACTTCCTCCTTTAGCTGGAGGAGTACGTCTTGGAACGCTGCCAGGGAGTCCACAGAAAGCCGTCGCCCATTCGGCTATACACCTCGCTTGTCGGTAAATTGGTTTTTGAGGAAAGGATATTATCTGTCTCGCGTATCTCGGTGGAAACCCGAACCTCGCCGTAAAGGAAGAGAGGAAGATGGGAGTGAATGAAGACATCGTAATAACTACACGGGCATTTGCTCATTCCAAACCATCGAGCTAGCATGGCGGAGTGGTTAGCGTGCTTGTCTCGAACTCCGGAGACACTGGTTCGATTCCCCAACTCGACCAATTTCCTACTCGGTTTGATTTAGTTATTTATTCACTTGTAGCATCAGTATACCATTCCTTGAATTGGTTGCCTGATTACTTGCCGAATTGCGCCACCGCGGTGGCTCAGTGGTTATGGTGTTCGGCTGCTGACACGAAAGACGCGGGTTCGATCCCGGCTGGTGGTGGTGTAGAACATTTATTTGTACTATATACAGAGGTATTGCTTGAACCGTACCTGAAGGTCCCGGCCCTCACAATCACTAGGAGGGATCCCTATTCCGGGACCCCTGTGGCCTCCGCGGCGGCCCCGGCTCCTGTCACCAGGGCTCGTTGGTCCTGGAGAGTTGATCAGCCGAGTAGGGCAGCCTCCCAGTCCTCTCGGGTGGGGTGGGGGTGGGGTGGGGGTGGGGTGGGAAAGCAGGATTGGCAGGGCATGCCCACACCATGTGATACGTGTCCGCAAACATTTCCCCACAGTGTGAACACTTGCCCGAAAAGGCCGAATTGAAATGTTTAAGCACTGCCGGGCACAGTACCGTGTTGGTGTAGAGGCGAAGAAGCCAACGCTCCTCTGCCTTCTTGAGGTTTTTACAGCGGGGTGGGTATCGGCCATGAGCGTTTTGATATAGGAGAGAGATCTCCCGAAAAGTAATAGCCGAATTAATATCAGTAGCCGGATCAGGCGGCGAGAGAGGCGATGCCCGGAGGTTAAGCGCGCGGGCGGTAGTGTCCGATACCTTATTTCCCTCTATCCCCGCATGTGCTGGGGCTCAGATGATGGTGTGCCGGGTTGGGAAATCCCGGCACTCACATCTGTGTAAAATTAGGAAAGCACGATCTGCAGTTTGGCCCTGTTCAAAATTGCGTCAAGCTTCCCTTGAGTCGGTGATAATGACTCGGGACGCTGGATCCGCAGCTGCAAGCGCGATAGCAACTTCCTCCGCAAATGTAATGTTGGGGGCACGGAAGGTGAGGCCCTGAACTGGGTTGTTTTGGTGGACAACGGCAGCCGTGTACTAACCCCTATGGTATGGACCGGCCGCGTCCGTGTCAAATACCCCTGGTCGAGCCCCCTACTGCTTGGAAATGGCCTCCGCTCGCGCGAGACGGCTGCCATCATGGGCATCTTTTGTCATGTTATTGGGGAGGGGGCGAACCATTAGTGCGAAGCGCCAGGCCTCGGGCATGGATACTCGCTTCTCCTCTTGGGTTGTGTAATTGATGTGGAGGCAGGTCACTAGGCGGCTGCCCGCACGCGTTTTGCTTAACCGCAAGTATTGATTGCTGAGATGTGCCTCGCGCAGCTACCCAAAAGTGTTCGTCATCGCCAGGCCGAGGAGACGTTGGTTGGATGTTGCAATTGGGAGATCGAGAGCTCTCTTATAGATTTTTCGGAGAATCACTTCGAGAGCGTTCTCATCGCATTTGCGCAGGTGGAGGTACGGTGGCGAATACAGGATTCGACTGGTTACGAATGCATTGGCCAGCCGCAGGGCGTGTTTGCATCGCAACCCCCCTCGTTTGTTTGATACCCGGCAGACCATAGGGCCCACCTGATCCCCCACCTTGCTGAGTTTATTCAACGTGGTGTCAATCTTGCGGTTGTTTTGTATGTAAAGTCCCAATACTCTGATTTCATTGTGTTCACGTATCGGGCCACTAAGCAGGGAGAGGGCAATTTTGGTTGTGCACCTTGTATTGGGACGTATGTGCACGAATTCCGATTTGCTAGGGGAGCACTCAAGGACGCAGCGGTGTGCATAATCGTCCACAATATCCGCCGCTTGCTGCAGGTTGGCCTCGATTTCTCCAACCGAACCGTGTGTTGTCCAGAGGGTGATGTCGTCCGCGTACAGGGCATGCTGCACACCCGGAACCTCACCCAGCAGGGTAGGGAGCTTCTTCATGGCCATATTGAAGAGAAGAGGCGAGAGGACTGCTGCCTGTGGTGTCCCTCGCGTACCAAGATGGTACGGGCCATGTTGACTGTCTTGGAGTCGGATATATGATTGCCGATCTGTCAGGAATTGCTTAATGTATTGGAATGTGTTGTACCCACAGTTCACTTGGGACAGGTGGGAGAGGATGATATCATGCGTCACATTGTCGAAAGCACCCCGCAAGTCCAATGCGAGGACCACCTTGTGATCGCTAGGGTGCTCGACGGGATAAAGAACCTCTCTATGAAGTTGCAGCAGCACATCTTGTGCGGACCGGTGTGGGCGGAACCCGTACATGGTGTCCGCAAAGGCGTTGTGCGTTTCTAGGCAGGTGGATAGTCTGTCACGGACCATGGTCTCCATCAACTTCCCCACACAAGAAGTGAGAGATATGGGCCGGAGGTTGTCAGTGTTGAGAGGTTTGCCTGGTTTGGGTATGAATGCTGTTGTTTCCAGAATTTATGTGTTTCTCTATTGTGTGCCCACCCTGCGAAGGTCTTGTAAAAGATCGCAGTATCAATAAATAAAAAAATGTGACGAGAGCCGTCTTCCAATCCACTGGGAGAGACGTACCTCCCGTTCAGATGGCATTGAAGTGTTCGAGCAGCCGCTCGTAGGCCGGTTCGGGTAGGTTAGCGAGAAGTTTCACAGTTCACTTGTCCCGACCCGGGGCTGTCCCTCGTTTCATTTTGGCCAGGACTGCTTTGCGGCCGTGAAGCGGGAACATTCGATCCAGCTCTGCGTTCTCAGAACCTTCATACGAGTACGCCAGACCACGCGAATCCTGGTCTGTGTACAGATATTTGTCTCGCAGCGCATCCGCCAATTTGGCTGTGTCACCGTTGAAGGTGTGAATTGCTCGTTGAAGATGTTTTTGTGTTTCGTTGCGGGTTTGGGTCGGATGAATGAGGGCGCAGAAAAGGCTTGTCCGGTGCGCGAACAGCGTCGAAATTGAACCCGAGGGAAAGGACCGTCCCTCGGTAGGTGTGGGCCGGTAGGAAGGCAAGTTGATCCTATCCATTCTGGCAGTTGTCGTTCCGTTCGGGCGTAAAGATTTAAGCTTCCTTTATTGGGACGCTTTGCACTGTTGCTCCCTTACGCTTGCAGTTAAGTTATCGTGTAGCTGTACGTGCGGGAAAGGGCTTTGGACGACATATTCTAGCTGGCGAAGGGCAAGAAATGCATCTGTCTCGAAGCTCTCGATCTTCTGGCGACACTCTTGTACACGAGCTTGTACTAGCTTCTTCTCGACTTGTCGCACGACCTGATGGCCCCATCATATCGGTCACAACTGCCAACCTGGTAATGGACGCTCTGGAAGTGAAGGTCCTCGCGGGTTTCAGACCAAGACCGAAGAAAGTCTACCGATATGTGGAGTTCTGTTTTGTATTTTAGGAAGAAAAGGCACATCTAGATGGATAGCTACATTAGAGAGGGGAAAGGCAGGGATTTTAACCAGAAAGCTTTCTGGCTGGCTACCCTGAACTGGCGACGAGAAAAGGGGAATCAAGAGGGAAGCGTGAAGGAAAAGGAAGCACAGTCACAATCTGTCAATCAAGGCAGTGTCTCTCAAAAACAACAAAACAGTGCCTTGTAAGCCTTGATGGCAGTCGACTGTTATGGCCACGGACCGTGGAAATTAGCCTCCGTGGAAGGGCGAGGATCAAAGCGGTCGAGAGCACAACGCAGCTTATGTCCTTCGTTCAGAAAGACAGGACACTCACATAAGAGATGAGTGATTGTCTCTTTACAGGCACAGTTTACACAAGAAGTGCTTTAGGCCGTCGCAATTCCGAAGTCATAATTATTTTGTGAAGGCAACGCCGAGCGAGACACAACACAGTCATATTGCTTCACGACGCGCTACATGATATAACACATAATAAGACACATCTAGGCTTCTACAAGAACTTAATGTGGTAAACCCTAGTTTGCAATGCAGTGTGCAGGTTTAAAAAGACTACTGCCTGCCATTCCTTCACATCCTCGTGTACTTCACCATGTACAGCAAGCCTACACACATAGGCCGCTACCTTGATGTTAGATCAAATTATCCTGTGGCTCACAAGTCGGTTGCTCCGTCTCTAAAGACACGCGCCACGCGGATCTGCACCGAGAAAGAACACCTGGAATTCGAGCTTAATTGGCGCGGCGGGTAACTTTCGAAAAATGGTTACCCTGCCAATTTTGTTGCAAGAATTTAAAGAAAGCAACCAAGAGCAGCTATTCCCAAAACATTTTGTGCCAGCGCCGGCATTCCATATGTTCGCGGGATAAGCGAAGTTCTGTCCCGCGTATTTGCAAAGTATGGTGTGCGTTTTGGGCACGTGCCAACCGGCAAGCTGCGGAACATGCTTGTCATCGTTAAGGACCGGCTAGCGGATATAAATTTCCCTGGTGTTGTTTACCGGATTCCTTGTGGCGGCTGCAGCCAGGTCTACGTCGGTGAGACGGGCAAGCTTAAGTGGCGACTCAAGGAGCACCAGCGCGTTGTCAAAAACAAAATATCCCTTCCAGTGCGCTTGCTGAGCACGCACACCAGTCAGGACATCATATCGACTGGAACAACGCAGCAATTTTAGCCAAAGAACGAAACTTGACAACGGGGGTTTTTATCGAATCATCATACATTCATTCGACAACTTAGACCATGAACCGGACTGCAGGCAGCTTGCCGCTAATCTATTACCACTCATTGCGTCACAAATTTTCCGCTTAAATTACGCGTACTTGCTTTGTCCGCCTCACTGTGAACAAGGAACCCGTAGAGGTTCCGAAACGTTATTGTTCATTGCTCTACTTAGTCAGTGACTGCACTTCATTTTTTTTTTCACTCATAAATGGGTTTAGAGGAGCATGAAGCAATAATTGCTACACTTCAGGCTACACTGCTACACTTCATTGCCGGACGAACGTCGACCGTTTGTCTTTGCTGAGGGTATGCCCTGGTATCTAGCCGACTTCGAGTGGGGCTGTGAGATAAAGCGCATCGAGCATGTTTGCTAGGCGTAAACTTTGCTAACCCTTCTTTCTAGGGAAGCGTCTTTCTAAGGGCTACGAAGAGCTTAATTGAATTGTATTGAGCATGTACCGCCTACCACGTATGGAAATAAGAAAAAAGAAGTGCCAGTGCGAAAAGAGGAGTCAACATTCGAACTTAGCTATGCCCTATTAGCTGAAAGCCGACATTTTAAAATGATTTTACAGTCAGGAACCTTCAGACGTTAAAGACACGGTGGTAGAATGCGTAGCTGCGGAGCAGCTCTGCTCTTCAGCCACGGAGGAAGATAGCTCGTCCTTTGCATATGCAACTGCCGTTCTTGCAGCGAAGATGCCCCACGTCCGCCAACTAAGGAAACTTCATCTGTACCTTCGGATGTGGTAGCCACTGCATCGAAAGACGTAATTACCGCGGGGTCGCCGTTCATAATTGGAGCGGAGTTATCGGAAAGTGAATCTTCTAGCATGTCATAACCGGCAGGTGTTGCAGAGCATGGCAGATAGGAAGTCCGGCTGGACACATTAAAAGCCAGCGCCGACGTAAGCGAATTCAAAGAGGATGACAAACCGTTTAGCCTCCGACAGAAATATAAAAATCTGAGATTTTTTGGTTCACGGAAGTGGACGCGTTATGAGGATGCGGAGCCTGAGTAGAATTACGCTAGTGTTTACGGCGACCAATGTAAAATACGTCTCATGCGTACGCACCGCTTCGAACTTAGTCACAGTCTGGAGAGAGCAGCAGCAGCACTAGCGATGACACCGCACGTGCAAGGAAGGACGACCTTCGCTCACTACCGACTGAAACACGTCAAGATCAGGAGCACAAACTGAACAACCTGACAGCGTTCATACTGTTTCGCCGGCGCTTGAAGAAGCTAAGGTGCTGGACGACAGTAAAGTGCAGGTCCTATCAGACACCATGGGGGCTGCAACGTCATTTCATCCCATAAAATGAGAAAAGTGCGCTAAAACGTAAAACGCTAATGCAAAAATATAACATTAAATGAAATCCCTGCTATCAGCTTGGTTAATATTGTTAATATTACCAATTTTGCAGCGCAGACCAAAATAACGCACTAATAATTGCAAATAAACAGTCATGGTTTCAGTAATACCTGAGAACATTAAGTAGTGCCATGTGTTATCATCATTTAGCCGTGTACTAAAACACAGTTCATGAATAAATTATTCATCCTTATTTCATGTCACCTTATTCCTTGGCTGGTATGTGTGATGCTGAACACATGGATGTCGAGCGATATGCGAAATTATTAAGAGATTACTTTCATATACTACTCTTTTCATTTTTGTGTTCCGACTGTTCGTTCCTTTTCTTACACTATTTATATTTTTACATCGTATTTAGATTCCTTCATGTTCAAGACAGTGTTGAACTGTGATACTCCTGCTGTATTGTTAGCACTTATTTGATACCGAATACTCGTCTTTGTTTTTAAGGCGAAAGCCTTGAACTCCTCATTGTTGTCGACAGAAGGTTGTCAGTAGGTTATCAGCAGAGGTGTCGCGCTTTTTGTAGTTAGACCAGAAAAAAAGAATATTTCTGCACAATGGGATTCGAACCACCATCCTTCCGTTCCGCATCCGAGCATGCTAGTGGCTGTGCTACTTCCTGCCAAAGAATACGTGGTTCTCCTTGTCTAGGACGCTGGAGAGTGTTTGCCGAACTGCTTCGAATCAGACGGGTGCCTCCCAAACGCCCTCCAGTGTCTCCAGCATTTAAGATTCACAAACAATTGTGTACTTAATTAACATCTTAACCACACATCAGTGACACAAGCAGCAGCACCGCGCTAAAGGCTTTCGCCTCACCGCAGCTTAGGTCAGCGAAGTGCCCCCCTGAAGTTTTTTGCTATTTTCATTAACTCATGTGCCAAAAAATAAGCGATTCTTCATGCATTTATCAACAAGAAATTCCCTTGGCAGCGAAAACGTCCACCACTTTCCCGAAAAATCTCCTCCACTTCCTCAGATGACACAGAACTAGCCTACGTACTGCCGTTGGCGAGCATTCCTGCCCAGCATGGATCAGAAAATGTGGGCTAGCCTGGATGGGGAACAGACAATGGCCTTTTGGGTGCTGCGCGGCATATCCACTCAGGCCAGCATCTTCGTCTGCAGGACCAGCGCTATGGAACCTCTTTATAGCCACAAAGCCATCACTCGGAATCCCAATGTATTTTTGGCCAAGTGCGCGCCACAGGCACTTACTCTACAGAGGTACCGGCTGTAGTCTCGGTGTCAGCAAGCAACTGCTCTGTCCGAGCACACTAAGGCATAGCAAGCGCAAGTGCAACGGTCAGAAGCCGTGCTATCTTCATACAGTGAGTGTCATTTCTTCTTTCGATGGGTACAAGGGCTGAAGCGCGCCATACGCATCGAGAACTTCGGTTGCATTCATGGAATGCTCCTGCAGTGTGTAATCCGTCGTAGGGTGCAAAAACCACCCTGCAGTTTGTCAGTATAGGACACTGTGCACTTCTCCACAGATGGTCGAAAAAAGATTACCGACGATTACGTTACTTCCTAATGCGAAATTTGAGCGCAGCAAAAAGCTGTTTCACCTTTTCGATAGATTGAGGCAAAGAAATCGACCAACACATGTATGCGCTATCACAGAGTTTTTTTTTTATTTTTCACACGTATTCCTTTAACAAAGATTCCACTAACAGTTCTTGACAGTCATGAATGAAGCTTTGTGGTCGGAGAAATAGACTGATATATGTTCGACTTGGTACACCAATGCTTGATTCTCAAAGACGAGATCTATACAAGTGCCTCGCGAGGTTGTCACAGCCGTGGGACGCGTTACGAGCGAGAGGAACGGGATGTTCTCCCGCATAAGTGTTAGGAAATTGCTGTTTGTCTTTATGTCAACATTAAAGTCCCCCACTACTAACATCGGTGTGGATCGATGGACGGTTAATGCGAGTTGCAGGAAGTGCACGACGTCTTTCGTGAGTGCGGTAGGGGCGAAGTAGGCAGCTACTACCAGCAAGCCGTTGGGCAACTTTGCGGCGCACAGTTCGCCAACTTCATGTGACGTGCCAAACATTTCGACTGGTATTGCAGAGAGACCTGTGCGCAAGTAGATAGCGACTCCCGCCGCTCTGTTGTGGTCTCTGCGAGCACCACAGCAGTATAGGAAATCTATGATTTCGAGAGGCTCTTCGGGATCCATCCAGGTTTCAGCAAAGCAAAGTACAGAGGAATGGCGCAGAATGTGATCGTGGTGTACGTCCTTGGCATGTGCGGCAAGGGAGCGTACGTTAAGAATGTGGTTGTGAATGATGAATCAAGTGCTGCCAGCGAATGACGCGTCCATTGGCTGTCTGCGTGTGTTACTGATGTGTGGTTAACATGTTAAGCTTAGCCTGTAAGAGTGGAACGCGACAGCGTCTTGCAACGCTGCCAGGGAGTCCACAGAACGCCATCGCCAATTCGGCTGTACGCCTTGCTGGACGGTAAATTTATTTTTTGAGGAAAGGAAATGTATCTCTCTCGCATATCTGGGTGGACACCTGCACCTCGCCGTAAGGGGAAGGTGGAAGATGGGAGTGAACGAAGACGCCGTATTAGCTAGACGCGCCTTTTGTTCATTCCAAACCATTCAGCTGGCATTACGGAGTGGCTAGCGTGCTCGTATCGCACTCCGGAGACCCTGGTTCGATTCCCCAACTCGACCAATTTCGTTCTCAGTTTTATAGATTTATGCGGTCTAACTAGAAAGGTTAATTAGGCTATTTCATATTTACATTATTGCATTTCTATCCATCGTGTTCTGTCATTAACCTGTCAATTGTTGGAACTGTCTAGGATGTTCGACACAACGTATATGAAACGAGCAACGTCTTACTGAGTGGGGAAGTGCGTGGTGGTGGTGGGAACGCGGCTTCGTACTTATCTGTTTTTTTTTCAGCAGCGTCTCCTTCCGCGGACGCTGTTGTCGCTGCGGCGCGCGTCTTTCTTTTCTTTTCTTCTGACCTCTTCATTCTCCTCTATATTAATTAGGCTAATTGATTAATTAAGCAATTAACTAAACTCAGTCCAACTTAGTTGCAGCATCACTATACGATCCCTTTGATTGGTTGCATGGTTACTAGCCAAAGTACAATTGGCCCCATTTGAAATTCGCGCACTGTGACGTCACGAGCATTTCGACCAATTGAAAAGCATGACATTGGGGGCGGAGCTGGTTACGAGGCCGACGCCGACGACGACGCGAAACCCAGGAACGGACGCCAAAGAGCTGCGCTCTAAAATAAGCAATTTTCACATTGGAGTAGGACAGCGACAAGTAACATGGCGCTCTATGTGGCCCCGCAGAAACAATGATGGCCTTCCTGTAATCTGAATGAAGCACCGAATTCCACACGCACTAACAGATGGGGAACATCGCTTACTGTGACACCATGAGCCAGTGTCTACCGATACCCCGATTCAAGGTCCGCGATTCCTCCATTTTCGTCACCCACGTTTCCAGCCGAGGCTGATTCCACTCTGTCGGAAGATTGTAGGGCGTTCCGAATGAATGTCTACATCCTCCAGATGATCAGAGCAGTTTCATCTTACTACCCTTGGCTCTGGGTCAATTATGACGCAAGGATAGTTTTTGACTGCAGTTCTGCCGCATAGACAAGTTTTGTGCTTCAAGCAATGAGTTCCAATCAACCATTCGACATATGAAACTGTCAGATGCAATTAATGCCACTCTAACCGATTACAGAATGCAAAACGTACAGAAAGTCTTGCGCACGATGGGGACTCACAGGGTGGTCTGGGCGTCCCCATCGCAGTACTACAGCAATACCTCGCGCTGCGGTGTTTGATCCTGATCCAAGAAAATCGAAATAACAGAAGTTCTGAACGCCATCCTATTCTTCCTTCATAGTCTTCTTTCAGTAGATCTTTATTTTTTGGTCCCCCCTGTTGTCAAAAGTATTCTCGCAATTTCGCGCACCAGTAGAGAAAAGAAAGGATGATCACGCGCGGAAAAATATCTGGAGTTATGACTACATGCTTTATAGGTAGGGCAAAAAATGCTAAACATTTTTGGCGCAGAGCAACAGCATGCATCTCCTACCAGTGCGCTTTGTTTTGAAGAAGAAGAAGACGCCGCCAAACGCCATTCCAACCACGTCCTTCTTGTCAGACAACGCAGTCCTTGCCAGCCGGCGCAACGTGCCTACGTTTTCTTCACGCAAAGCCTTCGACAACGGAATGGGCAACATCCATCGCAAGACCGGCGAGTTGCCGGACGAGCTCACAGGCTTGACGGAAAACGAGGTGCAGCTCGTCCAGCAGACGTGGCGCAAATTCACCAGAGAGAACCCCGAGTACGGCGCCATCCTTTTCCTCTCCCTGTTCATCAGGCACCCCGAGTACATTCAACTGTTCAAGCCCTTCCGCGGTAAGCCCGTCGGGGCGCTCAAGGAAGACCCAACATTCAGGGCGCACGGGTGCGCCATCGGATACCACATCACCTCCATGGTGGAGAGCTTGCGCGACCCGGCCACCTTCGAGATACTGGTGCGGCGCAACACCACCGAGCACGTGCGCCGCAAGGGGGTCAAACCGCTCCACTTCGAGGTGATGGGCGAGGTTGTGGTGGATACGCTGCAGGGCACAGATGAACGGCACATGACGCCGGCTGCCGTCGAGGCCTGGCGGAAGTTCTTCGCAGTGAGTAATCCATTTGGCTCCGCTTAGCTTGCAGCCTACGCTACTCCTTCAGCTGAACGAAGCCGACCTTTTCTCAAGCGAATGCGCTAAGGCAGAGGTATATGGTGCAAAAAACAACAGACTAGAGCTCATATAATTTATTCAAGGCTCATGTAAGTTGTACATTATGGCTTGCCTGCCGCTGCAGCTATAAACATTGACCATTGCTGACGGGCAAGTAACGTCTCGGAGAAGCAGTATAATCCAGAATTGGGATTGTAGGAGCCATGTAAACTGCACACGCACCAGAAAGAATTTCTTTATTCAGAGTAACTTGTAAAAAAATGTTCCTAAGCGTAGAGGATAAGCACAACAAAGATCCACCTAATACCTCCGATCTTTGGATCCAGTATACTGAGAAATAACGACACTTGGCTGCAGAGCGAAAACGCAAATAAGTTCCCTCGGCCATTTCTGCGCGTCACAGATTTAAACAAAATTCGCAAGGAGGTCCTCGAAGACATTGTGCAATTTCATGAGTTTATCTATGCTTCCGCGAGAAAGGTTTTAACGAGACCGAGTGGCTCAACAGCCTTTTAAATATATGTGGACTTCGAATTATATATATCAATTTTCAATGGCGAAGAAAGAAATTAACAGCCGACTTAGCACGGCGGCCCAGCATCGTGGAATATCACTGGTTACGGCGGGGTGGGCACAGAAGGTCCGTAAAGGCTAAACGTTAATAACCTACAGCCCTTAAATACATTTTCTGGAATGGATTTACCGTGAAGACCTTCTCCTTGAAGGTCTTTAATATAAGGCCTTCGACCAAATGTCTTTCCCACAAATGCGCCTTCCCTGAAGGCAAATATTTACCATCAAGGTCTTCACCGAGATGGTTTGCGGCAAGGTGTACATACCTGGCAGGTTGCCCACAGTCCGGCTCGTATGCCCGAAACCACACTAGCAGAGCTGCCGCAGTAAAAGTTTGCTAATTTTACCATTTCCGTGATAGGCCTCCTCCCCCCTCCCCCGCCCCTCAACCGACCAAAGCTGTACATCGCATAATTCCACACACCTCTCGTGACGCAAATCAGAGGTTTTTACGATCTTGTCCGAGAAGCCCATTTGGATAATGTGCTCATTTCCCGACCTGCTATGTCGTGAGTGTTGTCTGTCATCGAACTAAGGTGTCTCTGTCCCTTCCAGTTGAAAATTGTATAAAACGTTAACTTCACCGGCATGAAAACCTCATTAAGGCATCGACTGCACCCCTACCAGCCAATGTGTTTAGTGAAGCCACTACCAGCCGTCATGCCTTGAGCGGACGGGAAAATCGTTACGATACCTGAACGCGCCATATCCTCTTATTTGCCACGTCGATGTACGTCGGCTTTTGTGCTGATTGCACATATAATGTTTTCGCAATAAAAAGGAAAAAAAAATTACCGACGATTACGTTACTTCCTAATGCGAAATTTGAGCGCAGCAAATAAGCTGTTTCACCTTTTCGATAGATTGAGGCAAAGAAATCGAGCAACACATGTATGCGCTATCACAGAATTTTTTTTTTATTTTTCACACGTATTCCTTTAACAAAGACTCCACTAACAGTTCTTGACAGTCATGAAGGAAGCTTTGTGGTCGGAGAAAGAGTGATATATGTTCGAATTGGTACACGAATGCTTGATTCTCAAAGACGAGATCTATACAAGTGCCTCGCGAGGTTGTCACAGCCGTGGGACGCGTTACGAGCGAGAGGAACGGGATGTTCTCCCGCATAAGTGTTAGGAAATTGCTGTTTGTCTTTATGTCAACATTAAAGTCCCCCACTACTAACATCGGTGTGGATCGATGGACGGTTAATGCGAGTTGCAGGAAGTGCACGACGTCTTTCGTGAGTGCGGTAGGGGCGAAGTAGGCAGCTACTACCAGCAAGCCGTTGGGCAACTTTGCGGCGCACAGTTCGCCAACTTCATGTGACGTGCCAAACATTTCGACTGGTATTGCAGAGAGACCTGTGCGCAAGTAGATAGTGACTCCCGCCGCTCTGTTGTGGTCTCTGCGAGCACCACAGCAGTATAGGAAATCTATAATTTCGAGAGGCTCTTCGGGATCCATCCAGGTTTCAGCAAAGCAAAGTACAGAGGAATGGCGCAGAATGTGATCGTGGTGTACGTCCTTGGCATGTGCGGCAAGGGAGCGTACGTTAAGAATGTGGTTGTGAATGATGAATCAAGTGCTGCCAGCGAATGACGCGTCCATTGGCTGTCTGCGTGTGTTACTGATGTGTGGTTAACATGTTAAGCTTCGCCTGTAAGAGTGGAACGCGACAGCGTCTTGCAACGCTGCCAGGGAGTCCACAGAACGCCATCACCAATTCGGCTGTACGCCTTGCTGGACGGTAAATTTATTTTTTGAGGAAAGGAAATGTATCTCTCTCGCATATCTGGGTGGACACCTGCACCTCGCCGTAAGGGAAAGGGGGAAGATGGGAGTGAACGAAGACGCCGTATTAGCTAGACGCACCTTAGTTCATTCCAAACCATTCAGCTGGCATTACGGAGTGGCTAGCGTGCTCGTATCGCACTCCGGAGACCCTGGTTCGATTCCCCAACTCGACCAATTTCGTTCTCGGTTTTATTTATTTATGCGGTCTAACTAGAAAGGTTAATTAGGCTATTTCATATTTATATTATTGTATTTCTATCCATCGTGTTCTGTCATTAACCTGTCAATTGTTGGAACTGTCTAGGATGTTCGACACAACGTATATGAAACGAGCAACGTCTTACTGAGTGGGGAAGTGCGTGGTGGTGGAGGGAACGCGGCTTCGTACTTATCTGTTTTTTTCAGCAGCGTCTCCTTCCGCGGACGCTGTTGTCGCTGCGGCGCGCGTCTTTCTTTTCTTTTCTTCTGACCTCTTCATTCTCCTCTATATTAATTAGGCTAATTGATTAATTAAACAATTAACTAAACTCAGTCCAACTTAGTTGCAGCATCACTATACGATCCCTTTGATTGGTTGCATGGTTACTAACCAAAGTACAATTGGCCCCATTTGAAATTCGCGCACTGTGACGTCACGAGCATTTCGACCAATTGAAAAGCGTGACATTGGGGGCGGAGCTGGTTACGAGGCCGACGACGACGCGAAACCCAGGAACGGACGCCAAAGAGCTGCGCTCTAAAAACTGCGGTGTAAACAAACATGGTCAAGCCGGTGCTGGAACGCTGCGCTTGGGCCGCAAGCCAGGGGCGCTAACCCTCTGCCACCGACGAACTTTCGTTCAGTCCGATAGCTTAAGGGTTCACTGCAGCCACCTGACATCGCATAGCAACGGTATCAGATTACACCCTTAATGCTAATTAAGTCTACTGCTTCAAGTAACAGCCCAAAAACACAGACGGGACGCATAGAACTAGAACACACAACGAACGCTCGTTTTGTTTTTTAGTTTTACGTGCCTCGTCTGTGTTTTTGCGCTGTTACTTGGAGATGAATGACCAACAAGCCCAAGCTGCTGCTCTTGTTAAGTCTTCTGATGAGTTTTTTTTTTGCTGTTTGCGGCACTAGCTCACCGAATTCACTTATTGAGTAGCACGCCAGAGTGAATTTCATCCGCGAACGGGCCTGCTGTATTGAATGCTTGATAAGCTTAACTCGTCTTAGTCGCTTTGGGACGTTAAACCCCATAAACTAAACTAACTAACTATAATGACATACTTTCTCTTTGTCGACCCTTGCCCGTTTCGGTTACGTTTCTATTTATGCTGGAGGCCCATGTGCTGTGCGATGTCAGTGCGCGTTAAAGAGCCAGGTGGTGGATAGCTCCGGAGGCTTTCACTACGATGCCCCGAGGCCTGATTCATTTACGGACGTTAAAACCGACAAACTAAATTAACTTAAGCATTTATTTTTGTTCATATTATCCCGCTTCCGAATATATGTTTTGTTTTCGGGAGTATTGCGAAAGCATTGTATGTCCCATTAGCACAAAGCCGGCGTCTGCCGCCGTGCATTGCATGAAATTCCACGCGGTCTACTGAACAAAACCAGGACGATGACCAACGGCGGTGTACGATGTCACAAGACATGCAAGCGAGCATGCAAGATCATGAACAATGAAGCGTAACCTGTTGTTACCTATGATATTCATAACTCGTAGATAGTCATCACTCATAGTCATTGTGAAAGGTATCATACTCAGCGCTATAACATAAGAGTAGCGCTAAACCAGGACGACAGAAAAAAAGGCCAGAGAACACACCCACAAAACGGGCGCTAACTTCCGACTGACGAAGAAAGCCAAAACCAACCAAGTGAACGGAACCTAAGCAAAAGTAGCGCATGCGCTGACCTCAGGGAAAAAATAGATCGAAAAAAGATGCGATTAAAAACGGGAGATCAGGGATGTTTTCAACCCAAGAAAGCCCTCCCGTAGAAAGGTTTTCCTTCCCAAGCTTAAGGCACAAGCCATGCAGCTATGTGGCAAGCTCAATCTTGCGAAAGTGGCAAAGAGCGTTGAAAATAGCAAGCGTCTCTTCTTTGAAGTGTTTTTTCAGCGCACAAAGACTCATAAGGCTGATCCATCCCTTAGGGAAATAATTTCTGAACAGGACACTAGCCGGAAGTAAATCACTCTGTTTCTCTAAGAGAAACTTAATATTTTGCCTATTAAAGACCCGTTCCTTCTAAGAAATTCAGAAGAAGTTGTAAAAATGGTAAAATCGTTTGCCGTCAAGAGCCTTCTCGGCTTCCCCATTGACGTTAAAAACTTATATTAATCCTTGGCTCACGATAACCTACTTACCATAGTTGAAGACTCTATTCTTCATTAGAGTGCGGGGGCTTTTCAAACTGAATCAGGGCTGTCTATTGATAGTCTTTTAGAATTCCTGTTGTTTTATCTGCGCTCCACTTTCATAAATTGGCAAGACGCTCCGTACATTCAAAAACAGGGAATATGCATTGGGTCCTGCTTGGCCTCCGCACTTCGTAGCCTATACCTTGCACACTTTGACAGGATCCTCCAAGAGCGACTTGCAAACTCTTGCCTGAATAGAACCTTCAGATTGGTTGATGATTTTTACTTCCTTTCAATTGCACACCATCGAGCCTGGAGGCCGTTCCTTTAGACATTTTGACCATTGAAGAAAGATGGATAGCTGGGCAAGTTTGTAATAATACATCGTGGGAGGGAAGAGCGCGAACACGACGAGTCAGCGCTCGTCTTTGTGTCCTCTTGCTTCGTCTGTCGTCTTGTTCGCGCTGTTAACTCCCACGATGTATTTTGACCATTGAAAAGGGTGTTTTCACCCGATGCTATTCGCTAGCGAAATGCCTACTGACTCAGAGATAAGATTTCTTGATATTCGGCTTAAATTCATGGACAACCACGTTTGCTGCTGCTATTCATCTCGCGCCAACAATCCGCTTCAACCATATACATCAGCTTATTCTAAACTTGTGAAACGAGGCATCATTAACATCTGCATGAAAAATGCCTTTGCAAAGTAATTCCCCCACCAATGCACATCTAGCTTTCATGAACGACTTGCGAGGTTCCTAGAAGCAGGATAGCCTAAGGATTTCGTGGGTTCAGTCGCCGAAAACATCCTGAAAAAGAAACTCCGGAAAAAAATGTGATACCACAGAAGAAACGAGGAGCAAGGTGGCTGTCATTCCTTACATCCATTGTCTCGCGCACTATCTTAATTAAATAGGAAAAAAGGCAAACGTTCGCGTGGTGTTTTCAGCTCCAGAGAAAATAAGTGTGTTAGGCAAAAGATCCCTACCCTCCGCACATCGCTCCCAAAAGCAAGTTTACCATCCACCACAGGAAAATATTTTATTAAATGTACTGAGGGCATTGTGTACAGTATTCCGCTCTCTTGTAGCAAGCAGTATAATGGGCAATCTGGTAGCTGCCTGAACGAGGCTTCGGGAGCACAATAACGAGATGAAGACATATACCGGCAGCAATCTAGCTTTGCATTGCAAAGAGTGCAAGCGTGTACCTTTTCTGGATGAATGCTCAGTCGTTGCCAAGAGTAGAGATAAGGAGATAAGCTAACTGGCGAAATTGTGGAAGCTGCGCAGATTTCTGCCTTACAAGATAACTGTGTTAGTACACCGTCCATTTCCTTTTCTAAACGGGAGCTGGCCTTCATAGGTTCAAAACATCCATGATCTCCCATTATTATCGCATCTTTTTTCGATTTTTTCGCGTAGGTCAGCGCATGCGCTACTTTTGCTCTGGTTCTATTCACTTAGTTGGTTTTGGCTTTCTTCGTCAGTCGGAAGTTAGCGCCTGTGTTGTTGGTGTGTGTTCTTTCCCCTTTTTTCCCTCGTCCTGGTTTTGCGTTACTCTTGTGTTATGGATCAGTACCGACTTGCCCATATTTCCACCCTGGTGAATAATATACTCAGCGCTTTACAAGATCTTCTTTGAAAGGCTATGCGCTATATAGACGTTCACAGGAAAAAAAAAAGAGTAGAGATGGGCGGACAGAAACGCGCTTCTCTCTTGTCGTCTCTACTTTTTTCCTGTGAATGTCTAATTAGCGTACACCCTTTCGAAAAAGATCGCTTACTAAATAGCCCATCAAAAAGTTTTACTGGAGAACATATCGTCTGCTACGGGCATTTTACTATGTCTTAAGTCCATGCGATTCGTTCCTGTCGTCTATACTTCTTTCCTGCGAACGTCTGATTAGCGCACGGCCATTCAAAACAGATCATGAACCAATTAGCCCGTCAGACTGTCTTACTTCAGCGCTTTGTAAGTAACGTAGTTTAAGTTGTATCCAGTAGTAGTAGTAAAAGACTTTTATTCGACCATAATTTATAGGCCGAGCATGTCGACTGCCTGGGCGACCAGAAGCCGCTGTTCTTCTTCCCCTTCAGCGCCAAGCCAGTCGAGCCAGGTGGTGATGGATAGAGAGGGTGGGGGGAAGGAACCGGACTGCTGAGCAGCCGGGCAATAGAAGAGGCAATGGGCCAGGTCCGCATAGATACAGGGTCAGTTTGGACAGGAAGGATCTGATCGATAGCGATAGAGGAAGAGGCGGGACGGGGTGATAAGTGCATTCATCTGAATGTGCCGAAGGTGAGACTCCAGCACCGTGACTGATAGATGAAGGGGAGGGTAAAGGCGTTTGTCGAGGCGGAGCTCAAGGTAGACCTCTTTTATGGTGCGGCGAAGGGTGAGTCACCCACCGTCCTCTGAGGGCTTGGGCCAGGGGATCAACAGTGCCCGGAAAAGTGTGTCGCGGGCGAGCTGATGGGCAGCTCATTGCCGTCAATCCCTGATTGGCCAGGGACCCAGCGGAGGAAAACGATGGAAGGCTGCAGTGCGGAGACCGCTCGTTCGACCTCCTGTTGGAGAGAAGGGGTCAGGGTGCGTTTCTGTATGTGGTGTATAGCGGCTTGTGCATAGAGTACGTACAATGCATGCGTAATCATGACGCGTAGTCAGTCGTTCCTCAAAGTTAATAATCATTCCGCAACATAGCACGACTTAGCGCTTTCCTTTTGCGACGTAGCATGAACCAGACCTTCCAGGTAGCGCCGTGATAGCCATGACGCATGAGTCAGCAGCATTACTGAGCACTCTGTGACACAATGTACGGTGTATAGAGTTGTGCAAATAGTATACCTTGTCCTTTTTCGTAGACATAGTCACGGCTAATAATCATTCTGAAATGTACTTTACAAGCAAGGTTAAGTAGGGGTACAGAGTTTCTTAAGAACTTTAGAAGCATATTGCATGGTGATGCCTCATAGTTATGTCTCATACTCATCGTTATGACTCATAGTAATCGTGACACGTAGCATGACTCAGCATTTTAATGCTTTCGCATTTTGTGACAGAAGCAGTCTTAAGGGCCTTCACCGAATTCTTTTACTACTTAAGGGTGCTTTTTCATTGAATGCGTTTTACCTTCCTCCACGCGGTCGTGACGTGCCCAGTTTCCGGTGGTTGCCTGCATTTATTCTTTCAGATTTTTCTCTGTTTATTTCCTTTTCCATCAGCACTGCCTTTAAGATGATAGTCAGCATTTGCCTGCGATTTGTTTCTTTTGTACTTTGTTGCCTGTGGAGCGTTTTGATCATGAGTCATGTCGTGAAATTTTGATTTTTTTTTTCGTTTTGAACAACAGCCGTGGATGACACCATAGCTTAGGGATTAAAAGATTGATAAAATACCAATTCTGTCGGAAAAAAAAAACATGCAGTTCTAGAAGACGACGTTTCAAGAATCCTCTCCAGTTACCACTATTTACTTTGGGGGAAATAATTAATGTAAACATGCTGAATGTTTCTTGTCCATCAGTCACCATTTTGCATTGAGTTGTGATGCACCAGTAGCGCCGAGCAAACTCCCTAGGCCTGTGTAATTATAAAATGAGTTAAACTAGTCAAGCTCACAGTAGACTGGCTCATTTAACTACAGCAACGTTCACCTATTCAAATCTTGGTCAGAGTTGCGAGGGGGCCTGCTCGCGCTTCATTTCTGTGTAAGCGGCACTCAACAAATGTCTTGGACGGCGTTGAGCGCTAGAGTTTTCGCTTTAGGCATGCTTCGATTCTCTCTTTCTCTTCCTTCATTCTTTCCCTAAAGCCGCTGCCGTCGTTAATCGGTGCAGCCCTGAACAGAATTAGGCCCGGTGCCCATCTATATCGTTTGTCAAAAGTATTCAGCGCAATTCGTTTTATTCTTGGCCTTACAATGTGGGTTCGTAAACACAGCTAGCATTAAAAAATCTGTTGAAGGTTGTTGGAACTGCCGTGGCGCGTAAAAATCTTGCTACTTGTAAGGATGCTACAAGAGTCCCACAGCACTGCTTTGATAAAAACATTTTGGACTGTTTGCTTTTCATAAAGGCTGTTCATAGACACCTGCTGCTGCGGCTAAGGTGCTATGACGCTCGGTTGCTGCGCCCTGATTCGTTGGTTTAAATCTAGGATGCGAGGGCCGCGAATTGATAAAGGCGAAACGCAAAAAGGTCCCGTGTGCTTAGCAAAGTGAGCGCGTGATCAAGACCTCCCTGCGTTTGAAATCAATCGGTAACGTTTTCCTACATCTCCTATCATGGCCCATGTACGGCTTCACGACCGTTCAGCTAGCATACCATGCAATTTCAGACCGGCTTACGCTGACTCTTCCGCGCTGATTTTTGCGCAGTGCATGGTGGCCATATGCCAGGACGTGTACGAGAAAGCGGCCGCGGAACACGCTGAGAGGGCCTCGACTGCTTCTGCGGCATCGGACTACTACAGCCGCGCCTCATCCTTCAAGAGCGAGACGATGCTGTCGTCGACGCCCTTGTTTACCGCCACGGTGAGCAACGTGGGTGGCAGCGATCGCTCAAAGGCACCGGCTGACGAAGCGGCGGCTCCGAAGAGACCGCCGCGCATTATCCGCAAGCAAACCGCCGGCCCCGCCGAGGCCAGACCGGGAAGCGAGGGGCACAAGGCGGACGCCGACGCTGCGTCGCGGCAGGACAGGGGCGCAGCCAAGAAGAAGAGCGCTAAAGAGAAAGCGGGGAAGAGCGGAAGAGAAGGGCCCCGTAAACAAAAGCTCTGAATAAGAAAGCGCGGGGCCCCACGCACACATGGGCTTCAATCTCGTCAACGTGGCACTCGTAGACGCGTAGCGCAGATCTTTGTGATGTGCTGATTTTGGTACGCTGACGTTATTAGATAGACGCATGCATTCCTATTTTAGGTCTCGGCGTAATTTGTTTGCCCTTGCCGTAACGTAGATTTTCTGGCGCAAAGTTTCGCCTTGAATTCAAGTTGATGTCGATTTTTTTCGCCGACGGATTTTTTGTGTTAAAGCAGGCGTCCAGCGTTTGTTCTAACTAAATCATTCGTGCGTACGGCTTCTGGACTTCTGCCTGTTTGGAGTGCGTTTAGTGACAATTCCCGCTATCATACCGGGAAAGTTTAATGGAATTTCCAAACTCTCCTGCTCATGCGCAAGGCCCTCAGAAATTTGATGCACTGGACTACGCTCTTTTTTGAGACGTTAAATTCAGAGCCACTCAACAGCCACAGTTGTTGGTTCCCTGCGGCAGTGAAGAAATCCCTCAACGCTGTTTTATGGGACGCGTAGAATGTATTTTGCGCAGTGCTATCTCACACTTTTTTTGTTGTTGTTGAGGCTTCCCTGGGAAACCGGCTTGCTGACATGAACCGCAAGAGCGCGAGTGCTTAAGACCTCGTTAGCTGGAAGTTAAGAATTTGGGTACTGAATCATCATCGCGCATCTCATCCCTGAAGCGTCTTTACCTTCGTGAATTAGGAAATAAGCCAAAATGAGCTGCATGAGCTGGGAAGAATTGCACCTAAATCATTATTAGTGACAACCGTGCCAATGCACAGATACAGCACTTCAGCGCAGAAAAAAATGTCAGGTTGTCATGACTAGGTCGTAAATACGGATGGTCTTCAATGACCAACCATCTCACCCCAAGTTTAATAATAAAAGGCAGGTCGCTCTTTCCAATGCACTTTTAAAAATTCGATACGGAAGCTATACCTGCACGACAGGCATCTTGGTGACTTTTTTCCCTATTATAATCGGATCTCAGATGTTAGTCGTAATCAGGTTAGTGGGTCAAATTTGAGTTTCTTAAAAGGAGCGTTTCCGCGACTTCAAGACCAGCAGCGTACAGTCATTTATGGTTCTCTTATTTCACTGGAGGCCAAATTGTCGGTTTCTGCTCTGTAGGGCCAGAAACATCCTGACCCTGATTGTATTAGTAGTGAGTTTTATATGACATTTCTTGCGTTGCCTAGCACATGTGTTGTTTGAAATTTTCGATGCTGCTTATGACGTGGGCTTGCTACCTCCTACATTCAGTGCTGATCGCACCATACTGAACCCACAAAAGCACACCTCCAGATCAGTTGCAAACTGTTGAAGGGCATCGTTCGATATGCGTATTGAACGTAGACTGCAGCATGTCTTGGAAGGTTCTTTCTTCTCGTCTGCAGCTAGTGGCAATAGTTTTGGTAGGATTGCACCAAGTGTGCAGAAGCAAAGTCCGCAGTATCCAAAGCCACATTCATCTCACAAGTCCTGTGCCGGAGAGAGCTTACTACGAAGTTGAGTGATTTTGCGACGGCCTGACGGTGGCACTGGGACAGGCGTCTGAACGTGGACAGTGTGTTTGCGGATCTCAAAGAGAACTTTCCCACCGTGACGCATCGTTTAATAAATAAAAAGTGGCGTTTTACAACATTAACCCTCAAGTGATGTCATTGGTAACGGATTACCTATGTTTACGGCCGTTTACGTCCTCTGCTCGAGATAAATGTATTTTGACGGTGCAAGGGTTCTAGGCAAAAGCAAAGATCAAACTGCACGCAAACTACTAGAAGCTTACCATATGAAGAAAAAGGGCGATTTTTGCGTAAGCGATACTGCTATTCATTTGTACAAAGCAGAATGTGATCTTTTCTCTGCCACGCGATAAGATGTATCTGACGGATGATAAGGTTTCTTTGTTATTCATGGCATGTGTACTTTCCTGCGTGCGCATTCGCGGCGGAATCTTCATATTTCCCATTGCTGGCGAAATAAAATCAGTTGAGTGCAGCGTTTGTCCGTGTCGTAGGTGTTTTCTTCCTTCGGGCTCGTCTTTTTTATGCTGCAGTGATGTGGAAGATGAATGCAAGTTGTAGAAGGTGGAGAGACTTCCCTCTTGTTTTACGTCTGGCACACACGGGCTCAATACAGTACATCGCACGAGAAAAGAGCGCTCAACACCGAATTGTTCTCGGCAGCATGTCCTGTTATACGAGACGCTTGCCGGAACATCCATCCCGCGAAGGATAGCTTAAAATATTAAACAAATCTCTGAGAGCAGCTACATACTCAGTGACAGATTCGCCAGGTTGCTGACAGCGATTCTTACATCGATGGCTTTCTACGACCAAGTGACATTGAATTGCAAACTCTCTCTCCACTAGAATAACTTTAATATAGATATCTGGTGTGGCATCACCAGTGGAAGGCTGTATTGTGGAATGTTGTGACGCAGTTGCCTGTCCCTGCGACGTAATTCGGATCAAGTAGTCTGCGGCCTTCATCTCCTAAGTTGTAAATCGACAGTTATTTTTTGCTTTCAACTGGTGGCGATACTCAACCAGAAACACTCAAATAAAGTCCATAAGTCTTAAATCATTGTGCCCATGGGACAGGTGGGAGACCAGGTCGTTGAAGAAATGGTTCGAGTGTACATGTACCCGTAAAAGATGATGTTTACAATGGCATTTCTTCCAGTAAGTTCCGAAAATTCCTGTTATTCGAACTCAAAGATGGCAAAAATTTTCTTATTCTTCTTGCTTGAATTTATACTTCATTGCTCTAGTCAGTACTGAACGTGGCAATAAATGACGCAAGAAATTTCTCAGTCCAATATGGCTACTCGACCTCCCCGAGTACCAGTCCAATATGGAGGAGTCAAGCATCTCCCTTCTGCAAATGTCACTGACATTCAATATGGCTGCTCGGCCTCCACGAGCTTCAAGCCAGTTAACATTCAATGCGGCTCCTCGGTCTCCTCGAGCTCCAAGCCACAATGGAGAAAAAGCGTCTTCCTCCCGAATATAAGATGCAGTAGAACTCTAAGACCAAGTAGGTTTAACAGCGCAATTAAGCAAATATTGTTGCACGCTATTTTCCTTTTGCAATGAATGCAATAATTTCTCCCTCAGTGATGAGTAAAAACACTTTCCATCGCCGCTTTGAGAAAAACTTGATCTAAAGCCCTATTTGCAGTTTGCTTTTCTTGCTACCATATACGACTCATTTATGATACACGTAACTCTGGTTCAAAGTCATATACAAAAATCTCGTCGAAGTATTTCCTGTCACTTGTCTGTAATGTCATCACCGAAATGGGATGACATTATACTGGATCAGAAAAAGCTCGCAGCTTCAGCACTCGCTGGGCACTCCAGTACTAGTGACTTCTTCAAGAGCGGCCTGCGTCACTATGAAAAGACGCAAAAAAGCTTAAATCGGCACTGCAAGAAAAAATTACGCTAACTACTAATGGCAAAACATAACAGAAGCTTGTCTCAAACTGCAGAAAGAGCCGATTTCACGTTGAGAAATTGTTTTTGCCGAATTACGTTCAGGACTCAAACTGCGTTTGATCTATCCCATCCTTTCGTCGCCATTGTAGTATCGACCGAGGCGGCCTTACGAAGAGACTGGGCTCCACGCAAAGTGGGACCGAAAGACGCAATTTATTGGGGGCGCACATACATTCAATAACAAAAAGCACATGACAGAGATAGCGGTTCGACAGGTACACATAAACACAAACAAGCAAATAGCCAATCTATCAATACGAAACCAAAACCAATGGATGCAACAGTATGTATGTTCTTCCGCATGACAACGGAATGCTGTCCACACACCTTTAGAGCTTGTGAGATATTTACACTGGGGCCGAATACTATATCCCGCATTGGCGTGTGACTCAGCTCTTCTGTGGGCCCACGCTCGGATCTGACCAAGCTTCCTGGAACGGAAAGCATACCTCGCGCGCCGTGTCTAGTTCCTACTTTTTTCAAGCGATGTGGCATTCCATGGACGTGGGCACCGCAGCATAATTTCTTCTTTCTTTTGGGTCAGGTCCGACCTTTTCTGCACGTTTCAACAAAAACAAAGTACGACGCTCGTGCACTAGCAGCCCAACCTTGACAGCACAACCTTGACCTTGCGTAACAAGAAATTTGCTTTTATTGACAGCTTTTGTTAAATGTTTGATTGACCATTGCCACATTTAATAAACCCCTTGGCTTGCACAACAGTGACAGTGAAAAGAAGTGTTTGACTGTTTTTAGGCGTTGTGGAACCCCTTGAGTTGCAGAACAGCGAAGTTTCATAGAAGTTTTTTCCCGAATAAACCTCAATTAATAGTCCAGCGGCTGGTCCTGTGTCCTCTCCTTTCTTGCGTGTTGTCGCTGCACGCTGCTCCGTAGCAATGAGTCCATACCAACTAGTTACAATTAAAGGTGCACTAAAGAGGAGTCCGAACTCGTATTTTCCTTGTGGAAAAACACAGCGCACTCCTAAGACAAGGACGAAGAAGACAAGACGATACAGCGCTGACTTCAACTGATTATTTTATTGTAGAGCGACATATATATATATATATATATATATATATATATATATATATATATATATATATATATATATATATATATATATATATATATATGTTTGTTCGAAACGTGCGCAGGAAGACATGGGTAACAGCTGCTGAGTTTGCACGTGACCGAAAGATAACATACTAAAACTGAAAAGACACGAGAGGGCAAGGGTGACCCTTGGAGGCAACAAAAAATGAAAACTAAACAAGATAAACAGACAAGTGGAGGGGCGATTGAAAGAATGACGCTTAAAAGGATGACGCGAACAGGCAGTACAAGAGATAGAGATAGATACAGAGAAAGGGAAAGGAAGGGATGTTAACAAACTCAAACAGCCCCAGGCAGTACAAGAGAAACAAAAAAACACTACTAGATGGCAACAAGTGCATAAAGTTCACTAAAAGGCCAAGAAGATCACTAAAAATAGGAAGAAATTTAAAAACTATAAAAGAACCAAAAGGGCCATTAAAAGCGGAAGACAGAAAACAACCTTGTCCAAAAGGTTTGGTTTGGTTTGGTTTATGGGGTTTAACGTCCCAAAGCGACTAAGGCTATGAGAGACGCCGTAGTGGAGGGCTCCGGAAATTTCGACCACCTGCGGTTCTTTAACGTGCACTGACATCGCACAGTACACGGGCCTCTAGAATTTCTCCTCCAAAGAAATTCCAGCCGCCGCTGCCGGGATCGAACCCGCGTCTTTTGGGTCAGCAGCCGAGCACCATAACCACTGAGCCACCTTGTCCAAAAGGTAAAAAAGGCTAAGGGACGTATTTCGTAATCGTACACATTAAAGTTACTCTGTGCCTGGCTCTAATAGTCTAAACCACGTTTCTTTACCGCTATGGAGAGTGTGCTAATACATTCTTCACCTAGCTTTAGAATGTGGGCGGTTTCTATGACTTCGCGCGTGGTTTTATGCGCATTTCTCGAGATAACAGAGCATTCTCGAAGGAAGGGCTCACAGGAACCAGAGGGGCACTTTAAGCAGTGAATAGCCAGGTTTTTCTTGACGGTGTTAGAAACATTATTTGAGTGCTCCATAAGACGCTCATTGAGGCAACGTCCGGCAACGTCCCGCCCACTTTTCGAACTTATGTATATGTCGCTCCACAATAAAATAATCAGTTGAAGTCAGCGCTGTATCGTCTTATCTTTCTTCGTCCTTGTCTTAGGAGTGCGCCGTGTTTTTCCCCAAGATGAACTACCAACTAGCCCGCTCTTCCACCCTTGGTCGTATTTTTACCGCTGGAACACAATCTACACGTTGCGAGCGTTCTTGGAAACTTCGAATTATTGCCCCGTGCAGCCAATTTCCCTTATTTAAATCCGATTAAATGCCCCGGCTTCCGCCTTTATTTTTAAGTTCCCGCAGACGGTGGGAGGAGTGAACCAACCTTTCAAACAGCCCCGTAGCGGCTTGCCGCTCTAGTTATCTCGAAAGCAAAGTCGACGCGTATGTTCATTTCCGTGGGCCTAATTTGAAGCTGTGTAGTCTCCGACTAGATCTATTTATTCATGGAAACCTAAAAAAATCAAAATAAAAGCGAAAGCAACGCCGCCATGCGGCTGTCTAAAAGCCACTCCATGCGTTGGTTGACACCTCCCACCGTCTGCGGAGAATCCAAAAGTTACGGCGGGAGCCGGACGTTAATCCGATTTGAATTATAGAATTCGGCCGCACACGGAAATAGTTCGAAATTTCTAAGAATGCTCGGTACGTGTAGATCGAGTTCCCGCGGCAAGAAGACGAGTTCAGGTATCTCATCAGTGCCGCATTAACCGTTCTAGCACAGTTCCAATAGGGAAGACTATCAGGCAGGGAGACACGGTCTCCCCAATGCTTTTCATCACCTGTTTGTAGGAGGTATTCGGAGTGCTCAATTGCGAGGAGATGGGGATGAGAGTTAAAGGGGAATACCTTAGTAATCTGTTATTCTCTGATGTCTTTGCCTTGCTAAGTCACTCAGGAGATGAACTGCAAAGCATAATCAATGCGTTAGACAGCCAGAGCAGAACGGAACGTCATGAAATTATTATGCATAAAAGCATAGTAATGTTCAACAGTACCAAGGGAACAGTGGTTCACTATTGGTAGCGAGATGCTGGAGGTGGCAAGGGTATAACAAGACTTAGGGCAAGCAGTGGCCGCTGATCCGGATCATGAAATGGAAATGCCGAGAAGAACAAAGATAGAGTGGAGCGCATTTGAGAGATAAGTGTACAATATCTGTATCATACCAGTACTCTTCTACGGAGCAGAAACGTGAGGGTAACGAAGTGAGTTCCACTTAAACCGTCGACCAGGCAGCTATCTATGGAACGGAAATTAAGCGGTGTAAGTTAAGACAGAGAAAGAGGGCAAGTTCATGGAACACACGCGAGTTCGCGAGTTAATGATATCCTAGTCGAAGTCAAGAAAAAATGTGCGTGGGCCGGCGCGTAATGCGAAAGCAAGGTAACCGATCTTCCGTAAGATCAACGGAAGGGATTCCAATGAACGTAAGTGTAGCACGGGTGGCATAAAGTTAGGTGGGCGGATGAGACTAAGAAGTCTGTCGTGATAGGATGGCGACAGGGCAGGGTTAAGAGGATAGATGTGGGAGAGACCTTTTTTCTGCCGTGGCCATTGTAAGGCTGATGATGACGACAATGTACTTATGCGACAGGCGTGTTTGTGGAGTAGTCACGCACACCTGCTCTGGTAGGGCCAGCAGTCTTCTTTATGACAATAATCCTAAGAGGCAATTTTGAAACAATTTATACTGGCCATTCTCCTTTGTATTCTTTTTCCGCAAGACAAATCTGCAAAAGCGACCCTTGGGTGCTAGGGGGCCCGCTGACCTACTGATCCCCTGAGCTGCCGGATCGAGGATGACCTCCATAACCTGGTCTCCGCTCTCGAGCGAATGCCAACTTGGACGACCGAATGCAGATCAGAGGCCGTAACGGAGACCATGCACTGTGCGCAGTGCAGGCTTCTCTTTTGTGTTTGTTCACAGGCAGTTCACTGCATACGGTGGAGCTCACTTAGGTAGCAACGATGCTTGGCGCGAACTGACCACTTTAATATTTAGCGTTTTTGTGAGTAAACTAAACGCATATTTTGCACCTCAACGATCTCAAGGGGTGTATGTACGCAAAAAAGTACAAATTTTACACCCTTGGTGATACCTTATGGCGACACCTTTTTCACGAAAATCGTGGGTGTTTTAAGGATTTATGATGAAATTCTGCCCTTAAGGGTTCATAATGGCTTGCAGTGTACCTCTGGCAGAAAATCCTTCTTGTTCATTCTATGATCACTTTCCAGCTGGTACAAAATCCTTCTTGTTCATTCTATGATCACTTTCCAGCTGGTAGAAAATCCTTCTTGTTCATTCTATGATCACTTTCCAGCAAGCAGAAAACCTATCTCCTCAATGTAATAAGTGAAGTCAACCTTTTTAACATACGTGATTCGTAGACTCACGACTTCCCTGTATGTAGCATGATGGCTATGATACTTGTTCGGTACAAGAAAAAAGCTGTGCATGAAAAATTAAAAGTGAGCCTGTCCGCTGCACATAGAGAGCCGGCGTGGCATGTTGTTTTGGACTTTTGTAGCATTTTGGACTCTTCTAGTGCATTAGCGTCTTGAGCTGCGCGCCAAATGTATAATACGGATTTCAAGGTCAGACAAGAATTTTTTGGTGCAGAAGCCCGAAATGATACAAAAATATTTCGAAAAAAAAGACAATTACAGGAATTTGCCCTAAGGCGTAAATAAAAAAAATATAGCATGTAAGTATTAGCAAAAATTTTCAGCCCAATTTGATGGCAATCGCGCAGCCAAATTTTTTCTTTTTCTTTTCCGCTCACGTTGTATGTGGATAACATCATAACTCGCAAAATCACGTATACTTGCTGTTAGTGTAAGAAAGATTGAGCAGCTTCTTTCGATATGAACGAAATCCACCTAAAGAGGCAACGAGAAAAACCCGCAGATTCCTTGTTCGCATAAAACTATGTGGTATCCAAGCTGTAGCTTATAATATGCTGTGTTGGTATGCAAACTAAAGACTTCTACAGGACCATGTACTAAAACATGGGTTTGTCTTCGGAAATTAAAGTATATATATTTCCTTGCATTACCGATAATTCTGATGTAGTTTCAGCTTCTTGTTTTCAGTATAGTTACAAAAAGAAACTACTCATATCTATTTCATATTATTTCTGCGAAACGTGCTGTCAGGCTGCCTCATGTATGACACTCACAGTGAATGCAGAATGACGTTATACGGGCTCTTATACTAAACAGAGAGTGCCTTCTTTCTGAGGCAGAGCAAAGAATCCTTAACATTTCGGGTGCGAGCATGAATCCCTAGCCATGCGCTTTATCCAGAAGAAGAAGCCGAAGAAGCCCTAATCGGTGTTCCCAGCCGCGCTCTGCTTCTTCCACCGCACCGTTCATGCCAGTCCGTTCAGCGGCTTTATATTTTCTTCACGTAAAGCCTTCCAGGAGGGAATGGGCAACATCCACCGCAAGACTGGCGAGTTACCAGACGAGCTCACTGGCTTGACGGAAAACGAGGTGCAGCTCGTCCAGCAGACGTGGCGCAAATTCGCCAGCGAGAACCCCGAGTACGGCGTGCTCCTTTTTCTCTCCATGTTCCTCAAGCACCCCGAGTACATTCAACTGTTCAAGCCCTTCCGCGGCAAGACAGTCGCGGCGCTCAAGGAAGACCCAACGTTCAGGGCGCACGGGTGCTCCATCGGATACCACATCACCTCCATGGTGGAGAGCTTGCGCGACCCGGCCACCTTCGAGATACTGGTGCGGCGCAACGCGGCCGAACACCTGCGCCGTAAGGGGGTCAAGCCGCTCCACTTCGAGGTGATGGGCCAGTGCCTGGTCGACACGCTGCAGTCCACAGATGAACGGCACATGACGCCAGCTGCCGTCGAGGCCTGGCGAAAATTCCTCACGGTGAGTAATGAATTCTTCTCCAGTTACACTACGAGCCTGCGCATGCGACACTGCTATGTGGAGTTGGACACTTCTGACGCGAGCACGCCCAGCATAGAGTAGAAAAGCAACAAATTAGAGCTAGAAGTTCCGACCAAGAAAACAATACTAGAGAGGAGCCGTACAGTTAGGACATGGTGTTCATAAAGCCACTGGAACTAAATTTGAGCGCTGAAGCAATGTTTTTTGATTATTTAATACTATCTGCTTGAATTGTAACTCGAGGTTGCAGGCAATCATTCTACCGTGCCGTAGGACGCAAAGGCAAAAGTGCTTTTCGTGCCGCTCTCTCATTCCGTCGATTCTGAATATCTGTTGAGGTCTCGAAACCGTTGATAGTTTCAAAAATTTATTCCGCAAAGTTCGCCTGGGTGCTTCTACGAAAAATCTGTGAAAAGGGCGCGTATGCGTTAATACCTTTACAAAAATTCAGGGAGCACTTTGACTGTCTAAAGTGCGTAGAAGCGAAAGCGTTTTCCGCACCACTTTCGCTGCTTCTGCGGCACTGGTGGCGTCACATATAATTGAGTACTAATTACTAAGTGATGACAAATCAGTAATTAATGGTTAATTGCTGATTAATGCCTGAGTATTAACTGCTAATTAATGACGCTTAAGCTTCGCCTTTAGTAGTGGAACGCGTCAGCGTGTTGTAGCGCTGCCAGGGAGTCCACGGAACGCCACCACCCGTTCGGCGCGATGCCTTGCCCTTTGAACGCAACGCTTTTTGAGGAAAGGAAATGGCGCTGTAATTCTGTGTCATCTCGATGGACACCTGAACCGCACTGTAGAGGAAGGGAGGAAGTGGGATTGAAAGAAGACAAAGAGGGCCCGTAATGAAGAAAATGAAAATTGTATTTTAGGAAAGGAAATTACGCAGTAACTGTCTGACATATCTCGGTGGACACCCGTCAAAATTCAGGGGGGCACTTTTTTCACCTAAAGAGTGGTCACTGATGTGTGGTTAAGATGTTAAGCTTCGCCTCTAAGAGTGGAACGCGACAGCGTCTTGCAACGCTGCCAGGGAGTCCATAGAACGCCATTGCCCATTCGGTTCTACGCCTTGCTCGTCGGTAAATTGGTTTTTGAGGACAGGAAATGTATCTGTCTCTCATATCTCGGTGGACACCTAAACGTCGCCGGAAGGGAAGGGAGGAGGATGTTAGTGAGCGAAGACACCGTATTCATTAGACGCGCCTTTGTTCATTCCGAACCATCGAGCTGGCATGGCGGAGTGGATAGCATGCTCGTCTCGCACGCCGAAGACCGGAGTTCGATTCCCGAGCTCGACCAATTTCCTACTCGGTTTTATTTATTTACATGGCCTGACTAGAAAAGTTAATTAGGCTAATTGGGTAATTAATCAATGAACTAAGCTCAGTCCTACTTGGAGCATCACTATACGATCCCTTCAATTGGTTGCATGGTTACTAGCCAAAGTATAATTGGCCCCAAAGTACAATTGGCCCCGTTTGAAATTCGCGGACTGTGACGTCACGACCGTTCCGACGAATTGAAAAGCGTGACATTTCTGTCGACAACTGCTGCTTACAACGTTGAGACATTAAAGGCTTTCGCCTTAAAACACGTGACGTTTCATACTGTATGGAATGAATTTTCTGTTTGGAGGACAACCCTGCGAGATTTATACCAGCTGCGAATCACCAAAGAAAATGCCGGTGCGCTCCCTTCACATAGCTCCCCCCCCCCTCCTGATATCGGCGCCCATATCACTCGGACGTACCAAGTGCATTTTTTGAGAGGCGCCGCCTAGGCCTAGGATAATAATCGCAATATCTTACACGCCATGTAGCTGATTTTATAAGCTGTGTCTTTCTACCAGTAACGGCGTATATGGCATATACACTATAAAAAAAATGTACACAAAACATACATCCGTGCAACAGGCTTCGTAAAAGTAGCCCTAGCATACCTGGAAAACATTGAATCCATGAACACGCAATGTGCATGACGAAGAGCGCGAACTCTGCAGCCTAGCTTTGTAACATTCAAGCCAGCGCCTTGGAAGATTCAAGAGGTTATCTGGTTCCGGCGGATAACAGCCACTTAAACACTAAACACCAACCCACCGGATATATGGCCAGATGTGGATGAACTCGCTTGTCCTCTAAAGCATTCAATTTTGGAAATTCGCTTTATTCCATCTATGGGGTGTAATTTTTGCCCGAAAATAAATTTTTCCCTGGCTCAATGAAAATATTTATTAGGTCCTTAAAAGAACTGGTAAATGCGCTGAGGTAATGTTTTTCGTGCGCACAGGGAGGATTTCAAAGGAGCCTCTGGCAATTAATTTAAACCGTTTAGGTACTTTTCTGAGGACTCTGGAAATTTTTTTACTTACTAAGGAACATACATATTTCGGACTTATATTCGTTTCAAGTTTTCTTCAGACTGCTTCTGTCTGGGAGCCTCATCATCGTCGCCCTGACGACACCTTCTGCAAGGGACAGGTTGCTCCAACGTCTCTCGAATTAACCCCGACCTTTGCCAGCGGTGGTGGTTGTGGTGAAAACTTTTATTTTTTGAAATAGAGTTTGGGAGCCACAGAGTGGCCCCGCTACGTGGTCGGCGTCCCTAGTCCGGGACACCGCATGGCGAGGCCCCGTCTCTCCCACGTTTCACCAGAGCCCTTTGGGACTCAAGCGAGGGGCATTTGAGGAGGGCAGTCTCCCATGCCTCTCTGGAAGGGGCAGGCGCAGGGGGGAGGCTGGGATTTTGAGTACATGCCCACGCCATGTGGAAGATATCACAGGTCTCCCCACAATGTGGGCATCGCCGATCCGTGTTAGGATCGTAATGTTTTATGATTGCAGGACAGAGTAGAGTACCTGTCTGCAGGCGCCTTAAAGTTCGCTCCTCCGTCTTACTCAGCCCTTTTGCAGGGGCCGGGAAAAGGCGGTGGTTGTCGCTATAATGTGTTAATATTTCCCTGGATCGCAGCAGCGGCTGGTAAGTCTCCGAGCAAGAAGAGCTTGGATGAGGAGCCCGGTGAGTAAGCGCTCGGGCAGCCGCGTCGGCGGCCTCATTACCTCGTAAGCCGTGGTGGCCAGGAGCCCAAATGATTCTTTTGGCTGTTGAATCAGTGGCAGTCCGTGGTAGAATACAAGCAGCTAAGGGGGAGATCTCCCCTGCCAAGTAATGTTCACATGCTTTTCGGGAGTCCGTGATGATTATTCTCGAATTGGCATGGGCTGCAGCAAGCGCTTTCGCTACTTCGTCGGCTCGCATTGAATTCGGGGCTCGATAGGAGAGTCCATCAACGTGCATTTCGTGGTGAACGACAGCGGCCGAGTAAAATCCCGTGGGCGATGGCCCTGCTACGTCTACATAATATACACCGGGTCGGAAGCCGTGTTGTCTCTCAAGAGCCCGAGCCCGCGCTTGTTGTCTGTTTTCATGCATGTCGGTGTCCATGTTACGGGGGAGGGGGAGACCCAGAGGATATGGCGCCATAGTACTGGGATACGCTCCGCCTCCTCTGGAGTGCAGACGTGTTGGATGTGTAAGCGGTTTAGCAGGCGGCGCCCAGGAGCCGTCTACATGAGCCGCGTGTATTGGTTCTCGAGGTGGGCCTCCCGCGGCTCCTGGTAGGAGTTTAGCACCCCCAATGCCTTGAGTTCGGCATTAGAGGTAGTCACCGGGAGATCCAGGGCTCGCTTAGTTGCCTTGCGGATGATGGCTTCTATTCGCGCCTCGTCTTGCTTAGTAGTGCGGAGATATGGCACGGCGTAGAGGATCCGGCTAGTGACGAAGGCATAGACGAGCCGAAGCGCGTCCCTGGCCCGCAGACCATCTCGCTTGTTGGAAACGCGGCGGATCATGCGACCCACCTGTTTGCCTACTCTCTTGAGTTTCGCAATAGTGGAGTCCGGTCTGAGTCTGTGGTGAATGAAAAGGCCCAGAATACGGAGCTCCTCCCCCTCTCTAATAGGACGTCCTGACATAGAGATGTGTATTGCTGTCCTATACTTTGGGTTCGCTCTGACATGCAGAAGCTCTGATTTCGCTGGAGCCCATTGGAGCCCACAGTCAATAGCATACGCATCGACTATGGAAGCAGCCTGCTGAAGGCGGTCCTCCATATCCCCAAGGCTCCCATGAGTGGTCGAAATTGTAATATCATCTGCATACAACGCGTGTTGAATGCCTTCCACCCGGGCCAATTGGCTTGGGAGGCGCATCATAGCAATGTTGAACAGGAGCGCTGACAGCACTGCTCCTTGAGAGGTACCCCGTGTCCCCATCATGTAAGGGCTGTATTCCTGATCCTCAGTATGAAGAAAGGCCTGGCGATTAGTCAAGAAATCTCTTACATACGCGTGGGTCCTAGCAACACAATCGGTAGAACTCAAGTTGAACAGGATGTTTCCGTGTTTAAGATTGTCGAAAGCCCCTTTCAGATCAAGGGCGAGGATGGCTTTGTCATTGTGTTGAATAGTTGTGGGTCGTATTACATCCCTGTGCAGCTGGAGAAGGACGTCCTGTGCAGACATGTGGGGGCGAAACCCGAACATGGTGACTGCAAAGAAGCCCTTACTCTCCAGGTATGGAGAGAGGCGATCCCATACCATCGTCTCCATAAGTTTGCCCGCACATGAGGTCAGTGATATGGGCCTCAGGTTGTCCGTATTCACGGCCTTACTTGTTTTAGGGATAAACATCACATGTGACGTTTTCCACTCAGGAGGGAGTGGACGCCCGTCCCAGATCTGGTTGATGTATTGTAATAAATGAAGGTAGGCTGAGTTCGGTAGGTTCGCCGACAGGTTCACTGTTATGTGGTTCCGTCCCAGAGCCGTACCCCGGCGCATTTTCGCTAAGGCCGCCTTAAGGTCGGGCAAATCAAAAGGGGCATCGAGTTTTTCATTAGGCCTGCCAGAGTACATGTACTCTGACCCAGGCGGGTCCTCCATACGACAGAGATATCTGTCGCACATAGTGTCTGCAAGTTGCGCCGTCTTACCTTGAAACCCTTGCAGAGCCCGCCGGAGCTGCTTTTGCGTCTCCCCTCTCATTTGGGAGGGGTCGATTAGACTGCGAAAGAGACACCACGTCCCCTTCGAGCTCATCTGATGAGCTGCGGCGTCGCAGCGTGCTATCCAATTTGAATCTGAGAGTTCGGCAGCATACGCTGCAGCCTGCTCTCTGAGTTTGGCTCTGCGGTCGCGTAATTTGCGATTAGTTTTCTGCTTTTTCCACCGTTTAGTTAAGCTCCTGCGCGCCTCCCACAAATGCAGGAGGTGGGTGTCCACTGCGGGGATCTCTTCGGTGGTTTGTAGTGTTGTGACGTGTTGTTTCTGAAGGTTGTATATGTGGCTAGTCCACTCCGCGTAGCCGCCGGAAAATAGTACGGGAGGGATAGTGTGATTCCGCAATTTGTGCCAATCGGTCAGCTTGGCCTCACCCCATTTTTTGTGCGCTTCCTTTGCCACGAGCGTAATCCGGAGAAGGAGGTGATCGCTGCCTGGAGAATCTCCCAAGTTCTCCCAGGCAGCCGCTCTAGCATTTTTAACGAGAGAAAGGTCTGGACACGTGTCGCGGGTTACCGAATTTGCCACTCGAGTGGGATACGCCGGGTCCGTGAGCAACGTGAGGCTGAGGGCGGAGATGAGCTCCGCCAGCTTACGTACTCTTTCCTGTTCGAAGTGGTAGCCCCAATGAAGGATGGGAGGATTGAAGTCTCCAACGATCACTAGAGGCTCTTTGGCTACCATTTTTTATCGCGCGAAGGAAGATTTCGTTGAAAGTTACGCTCGGCTTATGCGGAGGGCAGTATATGTTGAGGATATGTATTGACGGGTCGCGGCGTCTGAGAGGCAGTACTCGGACCATTGTATATTCTTGCTCGGTACTCAAGTCTAAGTCGACCTGAACCACGGTGTAAGCCTTATTCACCAGGATGCACGTAGAGGGACCCCCCTGAAAGGTGCTGTAGTCTGATAATTTAGCGTCTATGCCGGGGTCCTGCAGGGCAATGAGCGCCGGCATGTCACCTAGGGACTGCAGGTAGAGGAGGTGTGACCGCTTTTTCCAAGCTCTGAAACACCTGCAGTTCCAATGGATGATCTGAAATTTTTCAAAGTTTTTAGCATTCCTATTACATCTGCTAGCCATCTTGTTGTATTTATTTAAGGGCGATCGGACTAGCTCTTGACGGGAGCCGGTGCAACCCCAGGAGGGGCCGCACCGACCCACCAGCTGCCGAGCCTGAGCCATGTTTCTTCGCTGCCTGGCGGAAGGCTGTCTTACGTTTGAGGTGAGGGGATTCGCAGCTAGTGGCGTTCTTAATTTGGGTGCTGACCCAGGGTTGCACGGCTTTAATAATAATAATAACATATTTTTATTTATTCATTCCAATACAAATGCGGGCCTGCCAAAGCCTTAGAAGGCTTCAGTGGCAGCGCCCGGCAGCAGACGGCACACAACTCATGCACCGAACACAAAAAGTGCCAAAAAACAGAAAGAAAAAGTGGGGGATAAGAAACCTAAAGGACGGCAGTCAGTGACCTGAGCCATAAGGTCGGGAATGGCTTGCGTTAAAGCCGCCTTGAACATGTCCTGGAAGGACTCGCGGACTGCTGACATGACTTGATTCGGTAGGGCCGCCACTTGCTCCTTCACTTGATCGGTTTGGCGCTGCAGTGCCTCGAGGCCGCCGACGCGACCAGCAGTGGAAACTTATCCATCTGCCGTGTCCCGGTCTGCTGCGAGACGCTAGTGAGGCAAGATGTTACGGATGATCCGTCATCCTCCTCATCTGGCTCGGCTTCCTGCATTGGTTCGGATGGCCCGGCCTGTTTAGCCTCTAATTCTTGAATTTTGCGTGCTAGAATTTGGTTCTGGCGCCTGAGCCTCACCAAACGATGGAAGAAACAGAAACATAACAGACGCCTAAAGAAACGCATCCTCGAACTCACACAACAAGCCGCGGAATATGCTACCCAGCTAGCCGACACTAACTGGGTGGACCGGTGCAACGCGGCTGCGCGCCAGATGTCTGGCCGCAACACGTGGCGCCTATTCCGCGCTCTCATCGATCCAATACAAACACGCACGGAAACCCAACGCCACTTACATAGGGCATTGCACAACTTTACAGGAACGACAACACAGCTAGCGCACACGCTCAGGGATCGATACCTTTGCACCACTAAGAACCCCCGGCAGGCGGCGTACTCGTATGCAGGCGAAGAGAACACGGAGCTGGACAAGCCGTTCCAGCTCCACGACCTCCGGGCGGCCTTAAGCAAGATGAAGCGGAGCACTGCACCTGGGCGCGACAAGGTTACGGTCAAGCTTTTGGCCAACCTTCCCGACGCAGCCTACGCCGCGCTCCTCAAATACATCAATAGCATTTGGGACGGGGAGACTCCTCTCCCTCTCGATTGGAAATCGGCTCTCGTGACCTTCATAAACCTATCGATGTTGAGAACCTTCGCCCCATCTCTCTGACGTCTTTTGTCGGCAAGCTGATGGAGACGATGGTGCGCGACAGACTCTCCGATTATCTCGAAACACAGCACATTTTCGCGGACACCATGTTCGGTTTTCGTCCTCACAAGTCAGCACAGGATATACTTCTGCAGCTCCACCAAGACATTTTAGAGGCTGTCAAATGTCCCCACAACGACAAGGTGGTCCTGGCCTTGGATCTTAAAGGCGCATTCGACAACGTCAAACATGAAGTAATCCTGGACCACCTCAGTAACACCAACTGTGGCCACAAAACATTCCATTACATAAGTCAATTTCTTACAGACCGTCAAGCCTATATACGCATACAAGATGCGGAACACGGGCCATACACCATCGGCTCGAGGGGAACACCTCAAGGCGCGGTCCTGTCTCCCCTCCTCTTCAATTTGGCAATGCTTCGCCTTCCCTCCAAATTGTCTTCTCTGCCCGGGATACATCACGCTCTTTATGCCGATGACATTACAATCTGGGCCACGCAAGGCAACCTGGGCCACATGGAGTCCTGCCTGCAAGCAGCGGCGACCCTAGTCGACGACTATGGGGCCTACTGCGGACTCCAGTGCGCCCCAGCTAAATCAGAATTTGTGCACTTACGTCCCTCCCCTCGGTACACAACTCCGCTTCGCATCAGTCTCCCCTCGGGACCGATCCGGGAGGCCAAGGAGATCCGCGTCCTGCGGAAATTCATCAAGCGGGCTCTCGATCTTCCGGTCACCACGTCCAACCAGAGGCTTCTGGCCTTGGGCGTGGTGAACATATTTCGAGGGCTTCGGGAGGCCCACTTAGTCAACCAATACACGCGTCTTGCACAGACCACGTCCGGTCGCCGCCTCTTGGACCGGCTACACATCAAACACGACTACCACATTGAGGAAAGGGAGAGAGTGCCAGAACCCTAGAGACGCGCCCTCCGGGTCCGACCCCTTCCCCGCAACATGTCCAAAGAAAACCATAGCGGTCGTCGCCAGGCGCGCGCGGAAGCGTTGGCGCGATACTATGGTAACCAAGAACATGTGTATTGCGTAGACGTTGCCGGCCCACACCACGGGGGGTGGTACACGGCCGCAGTCGTACACAACACAAACACAGTTAACGGGCTTACTTTCAAAGCCTACAGCGCAACACACGCGGAGGAGATTGCCATTGCTCTGGCTCTCACGAATCCCAAGTCAAAACACATCATCACCGACTCGCGAGGGGCCTGTCGGAACTACGAGTTGGGCTGGGCTCCCCCGCTTGCCTGGCACATACTGGAATATAGCTGTCGATCTGAAGATCGAACTCCACGCAACCTGATTTGGGCCCCCGGTCACCAGGGACTCCAGGGAAACGAACAGGCCGATCACGCCGCCCGCGCACTTTCTCCCCGGGCTATCTCCCTGTCCTTGGAAGGGTACTCCCAATCAGCAGACAATCTGGCCATTACATTCAAACAAATCACCGATTACTACAAGGAGGAGCACCGGCGCTACCCGGCCCCTTGTAAGGGTCTGGATCGCGCTGACGAGCGCCTCCTCATCAAAATTCTCACTAACACTGTACTGTGCCCGGCGGTGCTTAAACATTTCAATACATCCTTTGATGGCACGTGCCAGTTCTGTGGGGAGGTGTCTGACACCTTCCACATGGTTTGGGCGTGTCAATCTAACCCATCTATCCCCCCCAACCCCACCAGAGAGGACTGGGAGGCGGCCCTGCTCGGCTGTCAAGACCTGAAGAGCCAAAAGGCCTTGGTTCAAAGGACGCGGGCGGCGTTGCTTGCCAATGGGGCCCCGGAATAGGGGCTCCACCTAGTACTGTGAGGGGAAAGGGCCAATAGGGTCCTACCCCAATCACCTTTCTGTAAAAATTTAATTGCTTATAAATGTTTTTCACCACCACCACCTGAGCTCCTCTACCAGCTGCTGTAGGGCGGTTTCGGTAGGGGAGGGACGGGCAGGGGTCCGGAGACTGCCCTACTCCAACTGCTCACCTGTGGTTGGGCGGGTGCCAAGGGCGGGAAGTCCCTGGCGTTGAGTACCGGGGCCACCGCCTGGGTCCCGGACTTGACGGGCTTCGATGGCCCGGTTGGGGCCTTGGGTTCCTTAGCGGCTGGCACTTTCTTGGCCTTGGGCAGAGGAGCCTGCTTGGGCCCCGTCTTGGTCTTCGGCTTGGATCCGGATGGGGAGCTCGGTTTGATGGCTTTCCGGAACCGCCCGGCACAGCCAGAAGCTCCGGTTGGGTGGCCGCCTCCGCAGATGAGGCAGCTGGGAACACAGTCATGTTCCGCCGGGCCGTCAGGAGTGGCACCAGGAACCTGTACGCCGCAGCGTTTGCAGCGCCCCGGCTGCGGTCGCGGGCACGCATCGGCCCGATGGCCCACTGTGCCACAGCGGTGGCATGCAGGCACTGTCTTCTTGTACAGGCGGACAGGTAGCCGTTCACCATCGTACGCCTGAACTTCTTAATCTCATCTGTCCACATAATTTTCTGCCGCCCCCTGCTACGCTTACCTTCTCTTGGAACCCCCTCCGTTACCCTTAAGGACCTGCCGTTATCGTAACTTCGCATTGCATGCCCTGCCCAAGCCCAAGACCCAAGGCGATACTAATTAAAAATTTTATTGCAGTGCACATGATGCATTGCACAGGACGGTCCACTATTAATGGGGACATCTTGCAACGTGGGAGCCCCCGTCCATAACCGTGAGAATCGGCAACACTAGGCGCGTAGGGCGGACGATAGTCCGCCTCGCATATTTTGCTACGGTGCTCTCCGGGCGCTTGTCTTGCGGAGGTAGAATATCTGGAATGCGAAGTGGGTACTAAAACTTGTTGAACTCCCGAGAGGTCTCCGAAGCTTAAAAGTGCTCAACATCTAGAGCACCTCGAGGGCCCCTCGTCGTTCTGCTTCGTTTTCCCGCATCTGCCCCGTAACTTGATTCTCTCATGAATCAATACTATTAAGGCGAAAGCCTTTAATGTCTCATCATTGTAAGCAGCAGTTGTCGACAGAGAATGTCACGCTTTTCAGTTGGTCGAAACGGTCGTGACGTCACAGTGCGCCAATTTCAAACGGGGCCAATTGTACTTTGGCTAGTAACCATGCAACCAATTGAAGGGACCATATAGTGATGCTCCAAGTAAGTGGGACTGAGCTTAGTTAATTGCTTAATTACCCAATTAGCCTAATTAACTTCTCTAGTCAGACCATATAAATAAATAAAACCTAGTATGAAATTTTTCGAGCTCGGGAATCGAACCCCGGTCTTCGGAGTGCGAGACAAGCATGCTATCCACTCCGCCATGCCAGCTCGATGGTTTGGAATGAACAAAGGCACGTCTAGTGAATACGGTGTCTTCGCTCACTGCCATCCTCCTCCCTTCCCTTCCGGCGAGGTTTAGGTGTCCACCGAGATATGAGAGAGAAATACATTTCCTTTCCTCAAAAACCAATTTACCGACGAGCGAGGCGTAGAACCGAATAGGCGATGGCGTTCTATGGACTCCCTGGCAGCGTTGCAAGACGCTCTCGCGTTCCACTCTTAGAGGCGAAGCTTAACATCTTAACCACACATCTGTGACCACACTTTAGGTCAAAAAAGTGCACCCCCCCCCCCCCACTGAATTTTGACGGGTGTCCACCGAGATATGTGAGACAGTTAATGCGTAATTTTCTTTCCTCAAATACAATTTTCATTTTCTTCATTACGGGCCATCTTCGTCTTTCTTCTTTCACTCCCACTTCCTCCGTTCCTCTACGGTGCGGTTCAGGTGTCCACCGAGATGACAGAGATTTACTGCGCCATTTCCTTTCCTCAAAAACCGTTGCGTTGAAACGGCAAGGCATCGCGCCGAACCGGTGGTGGCGTTCCGTGGACTCCCTGGCAGCGCTACAACACGCTGTCGCGTTCCACTCCTAAAGGCGAAGCTTAAGCTTCAGCTTAATTAGCAGTTAATCAGTATTCAGGCATTAATCAGTAATTAACCATTAATTAGTGATTTGTCATCACTTAGTAATTAGTACTCAATTACATGTGACGCCACCAGTGCCACAGAAGCACTGAAAGTGGTGCGGAAAACGCTTTCGCCTCTACGCACTTTAGACAGTCAAAGTGCCCCCTGAATTTTTGTTGGCCTACCTGCCCAAAAATAGGAAGCACATTTTAGAGCGCAGCTTTCAAGCGGCCGCTTCTGCGTCTCGCGGCGTCGCCGCCACCGTTGTCCTTTGTAACCTGCAGTGGAAGCAATGAGCGGGAGCTTAGAAAGGAGAAAGTAAAAGCGCAACCTGCTCCCCTCCTTAGCAACCGACGGGCCGGTGGGGGGCGTAGCTGTGCATAGCAACCGTGACGTCACACAGTAGTGGTAGAACGAGCGCGCACGCGTCGGCGGTGGCAGCTGCACCGCCGCTCCTTCGCCAGATGTCTCGTCGCGAGAGGCCGCCTAAATAATATATGAGCCTTACTAGGAAAAGTTTTTGTCATCAGGTTCTGTAGGAACGCTCGGAAAATTTGGATGCGTCCTTACTGCTTTTAATCCTGGCCTCTCGTTCCCGCAATACCCTTCAGGACCATCACAGCTTTAGTGGCCTACGTCATCGGCGCACATGCTAGGGGTCTGGACAAAACACGCAACTTATGACAGACTGCTGCGCTGAAGATTCGAAGTGTACCGAGGCTGCTGCATAGTGAGGCGTCTCCAATCGGGAGAAGAAAAGCAGCGGGGAATGCTCGAAACACGCAAAACCGAGGCGAAAGTGTACGCAAGTTCGCCCATTGAGCCACGCTCATTTGCTTGAAGTGAGCTCGTGTTGTGAGCGTGATGCAGATGTCGGTCTGTTGTGTTCCCGAGTTTTAAGGCGGAAGCCTTTAATGCCTCGTCGTTGTAAGCAGGATTTATCGACAGAAATGTCACGCTTTTCCATTGGTCGAAACGGTCATGACGTCACAGTGCGAGAATTTCAAACGGGGCCAATTGTACTTTGGCTGGTAACAATGCAACCATTTAAAATTCGCTGTCGCATAGCTTGGTTGAGCCCGGTAATTGCGAAAGCAATATCCGTACCTACGCCATGGTGCAGCTGGCTTGGTTTGGTTTGGTTTATGGGGTTTAACGTCCCAAAGCGACTAAGGCTATGAGAGACGCCGTAGTGGAGGGCTCCGGAAATTTCGGCCGCCTGGGGTTCTTTAACGTGCACTGACATCGCACAGTACACGGGCCTCAAGAATTTCTCCTCCAAAGAAATTCTAGCCGCCGCGGCCGGAATTTCTTTGGAGGAGAAATTCTTGAGGCCCGTGTACTGTGCGATGTCAGTGCACGTTAAAGAACCCCAGGCGGCCGAAATGTAGCTGGTGGTGGTGCTTGTGGTTAGACTTGTGGTGATGCATCGGTTATACAGTCCAATCCAAACCAATCCAATCCCAATCCAATTCAATTCAATCCAATCCAATGTAATCTACTCTAATCTAATGTAAGTCAATCTAATCCAATCCAATCTAATCCAATCCAGTCCAATCTAATCCAATCTAATGCAATCAAGGTCAGATGAAGGTCAATGGTGGTCACCGCCGCGGCACGATGGTGGTCACCTCCGCGGCACGGCAAAGGCGTGAAAGTGCAAGTAGTATTGCTTTCGCTCCACGTAAGTGGGACTGAGCTTAGTTAATTGCTTTTAATTACCCATTTAGCCTAATTAACCTTTCTAGTCAGGCCAGATTAATCAATAAACTGAGTAGGAAATTGGTCGAGCTCGGGAATCGAACCCCGGTCTCCGGAGTGCGAGACGAGCGTGCTAACCACTCCGTCATGCCATCTTGATGGTTTGGAATGAACGAAGGCGCGTCTAGTGAATACGGTGTCGTCGCTCACTCCCATCTTCCTCCCTTCCCATTACGGCGAGGTTTAGGTGTCCACCGAGATATGAGAGACAGATACATTTCCTTTCCTCAAAAACCAATTTACCGCCGAGCAAATCGTAGAACCGAACGGGCGAAGGCGTTCTATGGACTCCCTGGCAGCGTTGCAAGACGCTGTCGCGTTCCGCTCTTAGAGGTGAAGCTTAACATCTTAACCACCCATCAGTGACATAAGCAGCTACACCGCGCCTAAGGCTTTCGCCTTACCGCACTTTAGGTCAACAAAGTGCTGCCCTGCGTTTTCTGGTCACTCTAGAAAAGAACAGCGTCCATATCGATTTGCCCGGGAAGTGGGCAGAGAAAAATAGTAGGAATCACAGGACAGGTGAGATGGCTGTAAACCGACAGAACTCAAAAGTATGCGAGGCAAGGCATGAGAAATGTTTGCATTGCAGAGCAGTGTTTGCTTGGAGCGAAGATATAATGCGCACAGTTAACGTTTCATCCCCGTAAACTCCTCGCACTTGACTTCGCGGCGAACGGGAAGCCGTTTGAATGGCAGATTTGGCGATTAGGTAATTCTGTTTGTTTGCAAAGAAATGAAATCCAAACCATCCGGGCCAGCAGATTCCACTGCAACGCTCGTTGTGAGAACGTAACGACCGTTCACAAGCCGCCCAGTTTCTCGGCAGATTAGGCACGAAAAAAAAATGTACTTTTGCGTAGCCAACTTTTATATTCATTTTAAACTATCTATGGTTCAGTTATGATATGTCGCGAAGTGGAACTGTACTAATTCCGCCGACGTAGGCGTGGTTCCCCCTCGAGACTCTGGAATGCAGATGTCTTACAACCGGATATAAATCGGAGGGAATATTAAAGCGAAACCTTTCAATGGCTGAAACTCGAGGCCATGACTCCTTCCGACCGTTACATCTGAAGTTAAAGTCATAACTAGTCATTACTAGTCAGATGTTAGGGCCGACTAGTCATTAACCAGTCATCAAATAATTTGTGATGCCTAGCTACGTATGAACCAGTCATCAACTAATTAGTTAACTTAATAGCCATAGACCAATCATGACTAATTAGTCATGGCTAAGTAGTCATTATTCAGTCAATAATTAAAAATCGGGAGTAGCTAGTCATTAATCAATAATGACCAGTTAGTAATTAACCAATCATGACTAGTTCAATTTTTGCTCTTGGAATCCGTGGGAGCCCTAGGTAACATGACTCACTGGTGATAGGGTGGAGGAGGAGGCATCGCCAAGGAAGAAAAGATTTAATGAAAAATGATGATAATCAGAATGCATTTATTTCCCAGTATACAAATTACACGACAGGGTAGCGAGAAACAAGCTGCTCGCATACAGCGTCACCAGCCGAGAGTCCTTCGTCGGTTTTGGTTTGGTCGGAGCAAGAGCGGCACATCGTAGAGATGCTCACATATATAGTCTGCAGTTTGAAATTTATTTACTACTGAAGTGGCACAATTTGGCGAAAAAACTAATTACAGACACGATAAAAATCACAGAGTTCGTGAAATATAAATGCAGCGCAGTTATAAGTTTCGCGCTAACTTATTTGGTACAAGGGGTGAAAATATTATTGGTAATAGGAATCTTCAATGAAAATGCTCACAAATGGCGAAAGGAAAGTTCATTATTTGCATTTCCATTTCTTTCGCTGACCTTTGTTGTCAGTGCCAATTTCGGAAACGATGCCTCTTTAGAGGAAGACATTTCCTGAAGAGTTTTCTTGTTTATCCTACGGTTCATTGGTGACCCAGCTTGTTAACCACCGGTGACGCGTTGCCCTTTTACATCGCTACGAGACCGGAGAGCTCTGAAACATTCAACATTCACGGCGTTTGAGATGGTTGCTAGTGTTTCAGGTGCCTTATTTGAATACATGGATGCCACTTTTAAATTCGTCTGGAGGTGAAACGCAATGAGCGTCCGCGGCCTGTACGGTGTGAGTGCTTCTTGAAGAACTCTGGGTACCATAAGTTAATCACGATCGCTCCAGTACGATGTCTCTCATTGCCGGTGTCAGCTTCACGAACTTAACTTCCACCACATACCCTACTATTTTGCACCGGTTCACGCATTCTTTTCTCTTCCCGACTTACGTGCAGTGCATGGTGGCGATCATCAAGGACGTGTACGTCAAGGCTGCCGCGGAACGCGCCGAAAAGGCCTCGATTGCCTCTACGGCGGCATCGGAGAGTTACAGCCGCACCACGGATGTGTTGGACGAGGCGATATTGACGTCATTGACAAAGCCTGCTGCAGACGGCTGCAAGCCTGCAGCTGAGGGACAGAAGCCTGCAAAGAGACCGCCGCGCATTATCCGCAAGCAAAGCGCCGCCCCTACAGTGGACAGGTCGGGAACCGAGGAGCGAGGTGTGGACGCCGACGCTGTGTTGCTGCAGGACAGGAGCGCAGCCGAGGACAGAAGCTCCAAAGGGAAGTCCCCGCGCAAGAAGAAGAGCATCCTTAGGAGCCAAAAGCCAAGAAAAAAAAGGGCACGGGAAATGAGCGCTTCATATCAGGGTGGTCATCGCTATAGAGGCGCCCTTAAACTCTTCGCGCTTGCCTACGATATGCACTGGTCCCGTCTTGCTAACGCTGTTAGGCACCAGCGTAGGTTCGTGCTTAAGGTCGTTGCGCAGAATTTGTTTGCAGATGCCGTGGCGTGCGTGTTGTATTACACATTGCGCCTTGATGCCCTAAAGGTATAATTATTTTTTTCTCAGACGGATTTTTTCGCAAAAGCACGCGTGCATCGGATGTGTGGTATAAATCACCCGTGGCTCCAGCATTTTGGGCTTTTTAAATCTATTCAATGCCTTCAGTGACAGTGACGGGATTATAGAACAGAACTGTCAACCTTTTATACACATGCAAAAATCTCTTCGATATCCGACGCTCTTACCGCGTAACCGGTTGCGCTCAAAATGCAGAGCTGCTCAAGAGGCACCTTATGAAACCTTATTATATCCCTCAGTGCTGCTCAGTGCCACGCTTCGATTATAAGAGGTCAGGGAGGATGTCAGGATAAATTTTGCCGCTACCTGCTTGGGAGCAACAGCGAGTGTAGAGGTACCTCGTTGACTTTGCGTGCCCGGCTTCGTGCGACGACCGGCTTCCAGCCTGAAGCACTGGCTCACGACTACTTAGTACCTGGGCTCGTACAATCGGCATCAAACATTCCCTTGGACGCGGGCGTGCAGAAAAAAAAAATATAGATTAGCCATGTAAGTCGATCGCTTGTAATGACTGAAGACGAAATGCTACTTGCATTCTCTATCCGATGGCAAAGAATTCCAGGTCAGTTGGTGCCGACGCAACGCGACAGAAAGCTGTTTTCCAGGAACGCGCGAGCTGTAAACTTCTGCTGCCGACAGTAACCAGCCAGCTCGCCAAAGTAGCGATAGCAGAGTCGGCAGAACTCGGTGTCTGCACCGACATTCAAAACCTCAGAAGTTTGTTATAATAATGGCGCAAAAAAGTTTTGCGCTTTTACATTTCAAGCTGCTGGCCAAACTTGATTTGTCTCCAATCGGTTTCCTTGCGGCGTACTTTTATGAAGATCAGCAAACCTGTCCACTTATTACTTAGGGATGAGATTAGTTTTTCGTGCGCTATGCGGGAATGCATTCTTGATTTTTCTTTTATGAAAAATTATTTTTGCCTAAGATTAATGGTCATTCAGTAATATAACGCTAAACTTGCTTTTCCAATAGCATGGCTAAGCACGTGTCCTTCAAACCGTCAAAGGTCATTGTGCACGGAGTTGTTGCGTTTGCTTTTCTTTTTTGTATTCTTCGAAAGATAAACCGCCAAGTAAATAAAAGCTGACGGTGGCTTTCATTGCCGCTGTCCTGTTATTTGCGACTTTTCGAAAGTTGGTAATTCGCTCTATCCATCACTTCTCACGAAGAAGAGATGTGGATACTGGGGCCATTAAAAATCGCGAGCCGGGAACTTAAACAGGTAAGGCGTGGGTGGGCAGAAACACTCTGATCGGCTTAGTTTCCATCAGGATTTGTGCGGTAAAGTAATCCTAAGGTAGAACGTTAATTGACAGCACAGAACAAATACTTCCGATGGGGGGTTGCGGTGTTACCTCAGCGCACTAGAACTGCTCCAGCAGTTCGATAATAATCCTGAGCGCCTCCCACACTACATTGCCTGCATTTTTTCCACTTCCTTACGCTACCTGCTTTCATCCGTTGCCTAGTATCGCGGTTCGCAGGTCCACCGAGTGAGATAGTCACTCGCTTTTTTACCCGTAACAAATTTTTGCCACTTATTTAATTAGAATATTTAGGCAGGACAAATCGAATGAGAGACGTCTTGGACGACGAGCAGTTCCTCAGTGGCTGCCTGCTAGAGATATAGTTGCGTTTGTATGGCGACGAAAGGTGCAAAGACGCAGAGGTTGGATTTCTACGTTTGCATACCAACCGTTCGTTAGAAAGCTGACTGTGTCATGATTTGCGTGGAATAGCACTGGTCAAGTGAGGCACATTTTAGAATTACATGGACACATTTAACTACGAAAGAGAACATCGGTGAAGCGCATTGTACGAACTAAAGTCTTTTTTTTTTGGATTTTAACTTCCGTAGCCAAATAACAATCCCTTACCACTGCTGCCTTCTAGACCCAACAACGTTGCTGCTACCGAGCACTTCAAAGCGAATTGATGTTTTGTCGCCACTCTGGACGTAGTCGAAGTCCAACTGACTGTGCAGAAATGTGAAAGTTTTTCTCGGAGGCTTTTTATTTCTTCGCGATCGCCAGGATCCAACCTTATGAAAGAAATGATTCGTTTGAAAAGAACATAACATTCGTGGGCAATATTCAAAATGCTTCAGTTTTATATCACTGTTACCAAGCTAAATGGGCCTTAAAATTAAAAATAATCTTTATAAGGTTTCTGGTGCCCTTTAGTCTTAAAAATGGAGCAAAGATATCAAAGGTATCTTGCACTTAGCAGGGAAAGTAAAAAGTCGTCAGCCTCATCGAGTGTAACTTTTATTTGCGGGCTGGTACAAATTCCAAGTATGAGTATACGTCGGCCTTGTTGGTTGCGGTATTAAAATAGCGTTATTAGACAAAATTCAGGGGGCACTTTGTCTGTCTAAAGTGCGTAGAGGCGAAAGCGTTTTCCGCACACTTTTGCTGCTTCTGTGGCACTGGTGGCGTCATATATAATTGTGTACTAATTACTAAGTGATGACAAATCACTAATTAATGGTTAATTACTTATTAATGCCTGAATACTAATTACCTGCTAATTAATTATGCTTAAGCTTCGCCTTTAGGAGTGGAAAGCGAGAGCGCGTTGTAGCGCTGCCAGGGAGTCCACGGAACGAACGCCACCACCCGTTCGGCGCGATGCCTTGCCCTTTGAACGCAACACTTTCTGAGGAAAGGAAATGGCGCAGTAATTCTCTGTCATCTCGGTGGACACCCGAACCGCACCACAGAGGAAGGGAGGAAGTGGGAGCGAAAGAAGAAAGAAAAGAGGACCCGTAATGAAGAAACTGAAAATTGTATTTGAGGAAAGGAAATTACGCAGTAGCTGTCTCACGTATCTCGGTGGACACCCGTCAAAATTCAGTGGGGGGCACTTTTTGACCTAAAGTGTGGTCACTGATGTGTGGTTAAGATGTTAAGCTTCGCCTCTAAGAGTGGAACGCGACAGCGTCTTGCAACGTTGCCAGGGAGTCCATAGAACGCCATCGCCCATTCGGTTGTACGCCTCGCTCGTAGGTAAATTGGTTTTTGAGTAAAGGAAATGCATCTGTCCCTCATATCTCGGTGGACACCTAAACCTCGCCGGAAGGGAAGGGAGGAGGATGAGAGTGAGCGAAGACATCGTATTCACTAGTCGCGCCTTTGTTCACTCCGAACCATCGAGCTGGCATGGCGGAGTGGATAGCATGCTCGTCTCGCACGCCGAAGACCGGGGGGGTTCGATTCCCGAGCTCGACCAATTTCCTACTCGGTTTTATTTATGTATATGGCCTGACTATAAGAGTTAATTAGGCTAGTTGGGTAATTAAGCAATTAAGTAAGCTCAGTCCCATTACTAGGAGAGGCACTATACGATCCCTTCAATTGGTTGCATGGTTACTAGCCAAAGCAAAATTTGCCCCGTTTGAAATTCGCGCAAAGTGACGTCATGACCGTTTCGACCAATTGAAAAGCGTGACATTTCTGTCGACAACTGCTGCTTACAACAATGAGACATTAAAGGTTTCCGCCTTAAAAATCATCGTCACATTCAGGAAAAAACACTGGTGGCATACTAAAGTGAGTTTGAATACAGGAGTCGAGAAACCATTTGCAGTTATTTCTCCTCAGTACAGTTCAACTAGGACTGCTCGTTCCCAGCGCTATGGCACTGATCCAGCAAATTTTCGTCAGGATGCTTCGTCCACCGGTGCCAGTCCAGCTGTTGCGTCGACGAGAAGGCCATGCCGCTGTTTTCACACATGACAAGTGGGCACGCTGATGCTTCCTCTGCAGGTGAATTGAATACAGAAATATATGTTCGTTCGAAAATGATCCGTATGATCGGTACTTTTTTTTTATCTCGATGTTTCAATGGTGAATGCACGGGATCAAGCGACAACTCTTCTCAAACGTTGGCCATGTGTTCGTTTAATAACAGGGTAGCCGAATGAAGAGACGGCTTCATTCTTATAATACACTCAGTTCTTACAAATCGAGACACGGTCTTTTCATCACCGACTTAATCTCATGACAAGTTTTGGTAAATGGCAAGATGACCCTAAAAGCGCGGAGCCCTCTGCAAACGCCCCTATTCTTGTATGTTTATCCCCTCTGTTGCGTTACAAAGCGCTGACGCATCAGCTGATTCACATTCTCGAGATATTCACAGAATTACCTGGCTGTGCATCGTGTTAACGCTCCAGACATCTCGGCACGAATGTAAATTTTTGGTGCTACGAACGCCGTTTACGCGACAGTTTCTACAACTGCGCCATGGAATCACCCACACTGTCCCGCTACTGCTCAAATTACAAAGAGCACAAAAATAATTAGGACAACTGACGCCCTGTCAGCACAGAGACAGGGCGACACGAGACGTTATTGCAAAGAATGAATACTGGCGACGAGACTAGCGATTAATCCCATCATCGGTGCAGAGGCGAGGTTTATAGATGACAACCATTCGAGAAGAGCTCGTACTGTCTCTGGCCACGTCAGACTGTGCACCCAGATTCTTATCTTGCTTACTTTTATACTCAGTGTGTCACCGTAACGCCCCGAATACGACACGCCAAACCGAGAAGAGTGCATGACTAAACAAAGACGGGACAGTTGGTGTTTTTGATTCACTGGCTGAAACATGGTTACTAACGCTAGAAAAAAGGCAAGGGACAGCAAAAAGATACGGACGGGAAAAACGCTAGACAACAACTAAACACCAGCAACCATGTTTATGCCAACTAGAAAAGTGATACAAGATCTAAGAAATCTGTGCCGACCAAACTCTCATGCTTCACCAGTTCCGCCTGCAAAGCGCAAAGCATTTTTGTATAACAACCGTAATACGAGCAGACATTACACACTCGAACCCACGGATACTGAGCATTCACAAAATAACAAACATTACCCTCGCACGATGACTCATCCTGTGCGAAGTCTGCTGTTTGTCAAAGCATTTTCGCAAAAGCTGTGAGGCTGTCCGGTATTGCGCTCTTATCCTGCGCCTCGTTCTCTTATTTAAATGTTGAAACCGCTGAGACAACCTTGCTATCGGTGTACTCGGGACACACACCATGGCACCATTTGTGGGTGTTTTGCTGCTCCTGCTGCTCTTTATCACTGTCGCTGAGCTCTTTTCTAGATCTGTAACATACCTGATGCCTGGTCGATAAACACAACAGTATAGTTTTTGCCATTACAGCAGATTCTCTTGAATGTTTTCTAGTGTGAACTTGTAGTAAGAACAGAAATTTGTTTACTGATTAGAAAACGATACTACGGAACTGCAGACACAGAAAGGAACTAAAAAAAAATCTACACTGCTGCAGCAAAAAACAAACCAACATAAAAATCTTATGAAAAAATTCCCCAAAATTCAGGTACATTTCTCACAGAGATATGACGTTTTTTTAGACTAAGTAACACCTGGCGAAGTTAGCAAGGTTAACAGCAGGGAAGAATACAGAAATCCAGAAGCTTACACCAAGCTCTTTTTTTTTAATTAACTCAAGAAATTATGGTGGCGAAATTCTGTGATCAGAACCGTTTCTCTAATTATCCTATGAATGCCGTCACAGGATGGAGTTTGTCGAACGTGGTCAGTTCATGGACTGAAGAAATGTTACCGAAATTTACAATGGTAACTTGAAAATCTCGATTTTCTTCGTCGACGAGCATCAATCTGCACGCCGAAACCGAGCTACAGGATGTGCGTGTATTCAAATGGTTATCAAGGTTAGAAAAAAAAATTCAGTTTTGTAGAATTCATTGTAAGGCTGACAGTGCTTGAAGCCAGTGAATGCACCCAGATATAAAGCTTGTATGTGTTTGCAGAAGGGACGAGCTCGAAATCTGCTTCTGTGTGCACTTTTTAGCACTGGACGTGCATGTTCCTTTTATGCCTTACATTTTTCATCATACAGTTCTCCGACAGTTTATAAGCGCTTTATGGACTGTCCCTGCAATGTTAATTGAGCGAAAAATTTTAATTTCATCGCGCTTCTAGCAGTAAGAGCGATATATTCGAACGCCTATTTTCAAAAGTAGTTTCGAAGACCGAAAGATCCCCCAGTTGAACGAAATCTCAGTGACAAGGCTATACTTACCTGCTTCGACCGAAGAAGCCACGGAACTTCTATTCTGGGCATCCATCAAAAATGTGGCGGCCCTCGGAGTCGACATTCAAGGTTTAGCTGCGCCAATGGCTCCCACAGGACACGGTCTGCGGCGCGGAAGGCCTCGTCGATGTCGTCGTCAAGCACGCTGCGTAGGCTCCAAGGGTCGTAACCCAGTGCCGTGCGCAGAGCGCCCATCACTCGCTGCTGAATGGCGATCCCCAGCCAATGAACAGCCAGCAAACAATGCCCTGGCCTGAGGACCATGTACACGACACTGTGCTCCAGGGAGAGAATCTCCGGTTCTTCCACCAAGAAACAAACGATAACTGCACCCTTGTACACTTTCCAAGCGACCGTTGCACCTTGGTCACCACACTGCAGTGCGGCTAAAATACGGCTGATCAGTCCGGGACACTCCGCCCTAGACGGCGCAACCGTGAAGCGGTAGTGCCGCCATATCTCAAGGCACTGCTGTGGTACCAGGCAGCAGTGCAGCCACGCTATGCGCCGGAGGCAGTAATTGTCGGCCACAGCCGACTGAGCAGCCTGACAGATAGCACGACGGACGTCGGACGGCGGAAGTTCCCGCAGCCGCGGCAGCCACGACGCTTTCTTCTCGTCGCAACAGTTAAGTTGCGCTGGACTGAAACATGTCACTAAAACGTGCACATTTAAAAGCTGTTTGTGAACCGCTGTAGGGTTCATAGACAAGCGGCGTTGGTGAAATGACATTGCGACGATGCGAGGAAATGCGCAGCCCTGTTGATGAGACGTTCACTAGCACCGTTGTTTCTGTTTCAGGCAACTAAACGAGAGCCTTCGGTAGCTTCAGAAGTAATATAGGTCGCAACGCTGCTCCAAAACATCCTATTTTAATTGTAGCGTATTTAGCATTGGCATCTTTGAATGAAAGGCTAGAAAACTTCGGCGCTGCACAGTGTTCTAACTAAATTATGCAGGGGCCCTAAATTTTTTTGCAACGTGCGGTACTCAAGTTTTGTCTCCAACAATCCCGAAGCACTTTTAGCAGAAAAAGTATTTGCAAAGGGGCGAAATACAAGGGAATGAAAACGGACGGTAAAGTTATCAAACATGACGAGAAGGTCTGTTCGATTTGTCAAAAGCATATCACAACTTAAAAGTGGTTCTTTGCGTGTTGCTGCCATGTGCAAGTTACACTGCCGGAAGATACGTGCTGTGCCACGAGGCAACATTATTTGTCCGGCGCGAAAAGAACTTTGGAGCGAAACAGAACTGCGCGAAGACGACGGGTCAAAGGTGGCATGACAGTGTCCAAGGGCAAGGTGGGGTGCCTACCAGACAAAATGTAGAAATGGGAATAGCCCATGGTGTCATGCAGTGAAGAATTATATGTGAAGGTCACATAAGGCCAGCGGCTGTCCCAGCCACGGTGGTTGGAGGAGACATACCTGTACATACCTAAGTTGCCGGTCAAAGCTCGGTTAAGGCGCTCAGTAAGCTCAATGGTTTGTGAGTGATACGCTGTGGAGAGCTTGCGCTGTGTGGAACATGAAAGGAGGATGCTCTCGATGGCTCTGGTCAGAAAAGTACGACCGCGATAGTTGAGTTGTTGGCAAGGATCGCCACGCTGCAGAATGACATTCTTCAAGAGAAAGGCCGCGACATCTGTAGCGCAGCTCGTAAGCAAGACTCGAGTCGCATAGTCCGTTGCGACAACGATTCACTTGTTGCTGGAGAGGAAAGTAGGAACATGGCCGAGAAGGTCCAAGCCAACACGGTGAAAAGGTAGCAGCGGGACATCAGTGGCTTTTAGAACAACAGCAGGCAATATGGGAGGCCGCTTACTGTGTTGACACAGGCATGAGCGGTGACGTAATGCTTGACGAAGCAACATAAACCTGGCCAAAAGAAACGGCGCCGGATGCGAGCATAAGTGCGGGAGACACCAAATTGTTCAGCTCTTGTTAGATCTTGAATTTCTTGAAGGATGGAGGAGCGCAGCCTTCGAGCAATGGCAAGGAATAGCGGAGGGCCATCGGGAAGCAGAACATAACCAGCCCCTATATAATGTATAGCATTCATTGATTACGAGAATGCATTTGACGCAGTGGAAACCTCAGTTGCCATGCAGGCACTCCGGAATCACGGTGTACAAGAGTGTTATGTGCAAATATTGGATGATTTCTAGATGTTTAAAACCAGCTACCATAATCCTCCATAAATAAGCAATAAAATTCCAATAAGGAAGGGCGTTAGGATGTTAATTAAGTACACAATTGTTTGCCAATCTTAAATGCCGGAGACACTGGAGGGCACTTGGGAGGCATACGTCTCATTCGACGACTTTCTGCAAACACTGTCTAGCGTCCTAGACAGGAACTACATATGCATTGACAGGAAGTAGTGTAGCCATTAGCACGCTCGGCTGAGGAACAGGAGGATAGTGGTTCGAATCCCATCGTGCACAAAGATATTTTCTAGTCTGCCTAGAAAAAGCGTGACACCTATGCTCACAACCTTCTGTCGGCAACATTCTGACGATAACGATGAGGTATTAAAGGCTTTCGCCTTAAAATAGTGAACGGGTAATGGAGCGCTTATAAAATGCAGGCCCTGGTTTCTGATTTCCACTAGCGCCGGCTAATGGTAAAGAAGCCGTGAATGGCTTCAAAGGCTATTTCTAAAAACAAGTTTCGCCAGTGATAAAGCAGACTGCTTATCCTATCAACTGAGAAAAAACTGTGGAAAAGACGCAACTTCTTTTAGTGCGGTAGAACGAGATGCCGCGCTCGAAGCAGTCCTATAGCACATGGAACCTCGGAGTAAGTCGGGTAAGCTAGGAGGAGCGTCAGCAAATGGAGGAGGTGCGGACAATGTTTTTAAGCACGAAATCCTTTTAAGCATGAACTGCTTTTAGCTGTCGTTGTCGGCAGTGTGGTGACGTCACGCCGTGAACGAGAGCCAACATCCGGGCACTGAATTCTACTCATACGGGCACTGAATTCCACACAGCCGGGAGCTGAAACGAGAGCATCCGGGCACCGTACGAGATTTAACGAGAGTCTCTAGGCTTTGAGAGAGGGCCGCTTAGAGCAAGAGGGAGCTCAAGGGCGAGGTGGGCTTTGGGCGGAAAAATTGCTTCCGCGCCGTCCCCAGGGATGGCGCCGCGGTCCCACACTCACGAATGTAAAAGACCGGCCGCGGTTCTTCAGCTCGTGACGTTTCCCCCTTTGGCAGGCAGATGTATACACGCTCGCGGAGTATTCGAACTCGCTGCATATACATTCTTGTCAGGCCTGCGTCTCGTCGTGTCCGCGTACGCTTCTGCATCGTCCTGCATTTCAATGCCTCCACAGTCACAGCTAGTGCACTGCATGAGCTCGGGCCGGTCCGAAACCCCAGGCCCGGCCCGGCCCGCGGGACGGGCCGGGCCGGGACTTGATCTGTTTTGCCGGGCCTAGGCTGGGCCAGGCCTGAAGTTGAGGGCCCGGACCGGGCTCGGGCTTAAAGCTGCGGACCCGAGTCTGGCTTGGGTCCGTACATAAACGGCTGGTGTCCGACTATTCATTCAATATTGCATAGTGAGGCCGCCGCGGTGGCTCAGTGGTTATGGTGCTTGCCTGCTGACCCGAAAGACGCGGGTTCGATCCCGGCCGCGGCGGTTGAATTTCGATGGAGGCGAAATTCTAGAGGCCCGTGTACTGTGCGATGTCAGTGCACGTTAGAGAACCCCAGATGGTGAAAATTTCCGGAGCACTTCACTACGGCAACCCTCATAGCCTGAGTCGCTTTGGGACATTAAATCCCAATAAACGAAACCAACTATTGCAGAGTGAAGTCCACAACTGCGGCATTGGAGCAGCGACAGGGGTGAGCTATGGGTATGCGCTGAGAAAAAAACTAAGCTTAATTTACTGACTTATTTATTTCCTTATTTTCCCGCGGCGGTGGCTTAGTGGTCAAGGCGCTTGATTACTGAGCCGGGGAATCAGGGTTTGCTCCTAGCCTCGGCGGCCGCATTTCTCTTTCGGTGGGAAGCATGGTAGCCATGTACTTTGCAGTATCATTGCTGGTTGAAGAAACCCAGGTGGTCGAAATGATCCGGAGCTCTCTGCTTCGGTGTCTCTCACAGCCTAACTCCCCTTGGGCCAAAACATAGATTTTATTTTATAGCTATATTTATCTCATGTCAGAAAATTCACAAACTAAAACGCGTTTTGTTCTTTTTAGTCAGCTGACCGGAACGTCTCGTTAATGAAATAGCACAAAAGCTCTCGAGAGTTTGTAAATCTCATCTCATAACCACATCTATCCCTCCTCGCTTCTTCAGCCTGGTTGTCATGACTTATGTTTTGCCCTTTAAGTTATCACGGGGTTCGCGCGTTATCTTCTGCTCCACCAGTAAGAGTAAAACCGGTCTTCAATTGGACATTGATCGTTCGTCATCCCAAAACATAACTATACACTATTAGAAATGCATTCGGGAACAACATATTAGTTTAGGACGCTTATAGTCTTCAAAACACACACCGTGAAATACTCAAGACTTTTAGCTTTTAGTTTCTGCTGAAAGGCGACCAGTTCGGCTTTGAGTTCAACCTGTGAAATCGCGTTCACTAAAGAAATGTCATCCCACTGCTTGCTAGGCAGCTTTGATGTTTATACTTCCGGCCGGCAAAAATATAAATGATTAAAATCACGGGGGAACGCAAAGTAGTCTATTACGCGCGTATGCAGCCCTTTTTATTTGGCTCTCGGAACTTCTTTGCGCACCTACACGAGATCACTGTCCAAAAGACGGGCCTGGTGAGCACTTCTCTTAATCATTTCCTGCTGGGTTAAAAAGAACCAACTTTCTGCAAGCCAAACTGTGGTTTCAGAACCTTTGTCGTCCAGTTTCTTATCGGTCTAGTAGGAGTCTACTTGCTCAGAGTGAGCAGTATATCTCAAGGGTTACTGTGATACGGGCCGGGCCGGGCCCCGGCTGGGCTTCACCCCGGGATTCATGGGCTGGGCCGGGCTCGCTAGAGCGATAATCTAGCGGGCATGGGCTGGGCCTGGGCTTGAAGCCGCGAGCCTGGGCCGGTCTCGGGTTACAGGTCTCGGGCCCGGGCCGGGCTTGGGCCTCAGATTGAGGCGCATGCAGTGCTCTAGTCACAGCTGCTTAAGCCGAGCAACGGAGCCTGATGAAAGGAGAGGTATGAAGCGTATTGCGGAAAGCGATCGCTTTGCGAGTGATACGCCACAGCAGAAGACTGCTCGCCGCTGCCGACAACGGCATGATTATGCGGCCGCTCACAGGAAACGATTGCATCCACATGGACCAGTGCACAGTTTGTGTGGTGTGGTGTTGAGTGTTGAACACTAGACCCATTTCAAGATTTTGACTAGTACCTTCTCCAACCAACGTGTTATGCCCCTAAACAATTTATGCTTACTCTACTCTCGGTTACGTGAGAGGCAGAGATTTTTTTACTAGGGCAATAAGATATAATGCATTTTGTTTCCAAAATGTAAATGATCGTAAATTGCAAGAAAATACAAGCAATGGCTTAGAAATGCAATGCCCATCTATGCGTAACTTTTCTTCAATAAAAGCTCCCTGTGTAAAGCCGCCCTTTCTAAGGTTCCAATTTCGAGTATAAGAAGGTTTTGTATTTTTTAAAGGGCGTTCTGTATAGAATATGAGTGCTGCAATGCAGATTATATTCACTGCCAAGCTCTAACGTAAATTCGCACTTTTGACAGGCTCGGTTGTGTGCACGACGGAAGCGGGCACCCCATTATCTCAGGAACAGTCCCGGTGCAAAGTGTTGTGCGACGAGTCATGGGATGATAATGAATACCTTCCGAGTCACCGACGGCGATGCGATGTCTTCAAACTGTACGCACGACCAAGTGTTAGCGTTCCTGAAGTACGTTCAATGTTCAATTTCTGTGGTGCCACAGGGGCGTAACTCGTCCTTGTTGTGAGGTGACGCTCTCACTGATAGATTAGCCGTGGCGCTTGCAAACGCATTTCTTACAGCGTTGATGTAATCTGGCTTCTGGTCGAGTGTTTCTGCAGAGTTCCCGTCGCGCTAATTGAAGGTCTGCGCCTCGACGATTTTTCATGTGGTGTGCGCGCACTCCATGCTGAACAAAATCTTCTCGTCCCTCAATCAAAGTCGAGAGTTGGAAACGGGCATATCTGAAAGGCCACACTGATCAGGATCAGTCCATGTAAGCTGCCGGTCTTGAGCAACCATATAAGAAATACTTGTCTTTGGCCCATTGGATCGGAGCGCACCAAAAGCTTCTACATACCGCAAAGTAAAACTAGTATTAAACTAATCGAATGTGAAACCTGGCGACAAAGTGAAGCATAAAGCATATTATTTAGGATAGGGGTTTTATATTAAAGAAACACATTTTCTTTGTCCTCAGCAATCCTAATCTACGCTGTAAACATTTCTGACAAAAAGATGGTTCACTTCAATGGACTAGTAAGAAGTCGCCAGTGTGCGAACCTCATTCATTTTAACCATATTGCGTACCAGGGCAATATCTTGCTTGTGGTGGTGATGGGATGAAATCAAATATCTTCAGCTAGCAGCAGCCTGCTCCGACCTCAGTCCAGGTACGGTACATTACCAGGGCTAACGCCTACTGTATATGCATATTTCGCGAAAAAATATCAGAGATTGTCGTAGGCTTGGTTACAGCTACGACTAGCTGTCACGCTGACGTCTTCTGATCAGAGTGAATGTGCGTCCGGCATCTGTAGACATCTCTATGAGGAAGCCCGCTGAAATCAGCATAATCCTGGAATCAGGAGAGCTGATGAATCGAGCGGCTACCTTACTCTCGTGCAGGTGCTTGCAGAACAACGAGGGTAACTACTTCAACACCGTGGATCTAGGATAACACCACTCTATGCGCAATGTACGATGTAGAAGGAGGAAGAGAAAAGGCATGTCGTTTCACAGATTCTTGCTTGGTCGCTACAGGAAATCGCGTCCTTGAGACGCACCACGGCCATTGCTTCGCCTTGGAAAAAAAAAATTGCCGATGATTACGTTATTTCCTATTGCAAAATTGGAGCGCAGCTCATGAGCTGTTTCAGCTTTTCGATAGATTGAAGCAAAGAATGCGAGCAAGACATGTATTTACAATTACAGACAACTTGTTATTTTTCACACATTCTTTCTTCAAGAAACACTCCACTAAGAGTAAAGGTACGTTTGAGAGAGATTACAATACAAAATAATTATTTCACCTAAATTGCACTACCACAAGAGAGAGAGGCAAACAAAGAAAACACAATTCCTTCAGTGAAGCTTAAACGGCGCATCGGGCGGTCAACGCCCTTCTGATATAGGCTCGCTACATGTCTGTCTATTCTTCGCGCCAAGGCACAAGGCAGGCGTGCACATAAACACAGTGTCGGCTATGCAGTCTCCTTCTCGCGCTGTGCGCACGTCTTCATTGGTCAAAGGCCGGCAGTGGCTTCGAGGAGCATCTGGAACTCTCTGTCGGGGCGCCGCCGCCGTCGCGTGAGGGAGGCGGTGGAGGGCATCTCTTAGCGCACGCAAGGCTACGCCCTCTCTGTCAACATTGCGTAGAAACGAGTCGGACAGTCTAGGACAATCAACGGCATCCCCCTTGGGCCGCCGCTTCCGCGAGCGGTGGGAGACGGGCAGCCACACACAAAAGGCACGCCGCTCTCCAGGGTTTTAGGACAAGCGGCGGCGGGGGCCGTCCGTGCAGTGCTGTTTTTTTTTTGTTTCTTGCTAAGGAGGAGTAGAGATTGCGCTTTTATGCTCTCCTAGTTAGAACGATGACGGCGACACGAGAAACGCAGAAACGGGGCCTCAGAGCTGCGCTCTAAAAGGTGGCTCGAGAAGGTTTGGCCAATATGCATTATGATATTACAGAAATACTCACCAGGAAATACTTCATTAAGAGGGCTGCAATGCACTACACAAAATTTAACTTCATTTGGCACATGAATTTAAATAAAGACAAATATTTCTCACGATTTAGAAAATAGGCTTCTAGGTGAGATACTTGAAGTGAGCAGGCAGAAACTGTTAACCCACGAGCATCGTTAGCTTTGAAGCACTGAATCCAGACCCTAGGGGCGTAAATTTTACTAGGTCTCTAGTTCGTAATGATGGAGCCGGTATAGAGAATCTTAATTTTCCGTCCCATTATTTGCGGAGATACCGTGGCGGCAACTGACAAAGCACAAGGTTAATTGGAGAGACATGGGAGAGGCCTTTGCCCTGCAGTGGGTGTAGTCAGGCTGCTGATGATGATGATGATTCTGGTCTTCGCGCAGTGTAGGGTCCTTTGATCGGTTAGAATGGTTTGACCCTTTCCAGTAAATGCCCTAGCCATCCGGATAACGCCTTTAAGTGTACCTCTTTAATATAAGGCATATGAGCAATATATGCCCAGAGTGTTACCAAGCAGAATAAACAATGGACCGTCTTCATTACCTTCAGGGAATTTCCATTGTTTGTTTTTACATAAAAATCATTATCTTCCTCCTCCTCATTCGGCCAACCGAGATACTGCTGTCTCAAATTGTTAAGTTACCCCGTTACAAAAATTCGAACCAATAGCAATAAAGCAGGAGTGGTTCAAGAAAATGACTTTCTAAATTATGCATCAAATGGGCCTTTCCACTGTGCCCTCGACAGCAGAAAAGACAAGAACTCCTCATTTGGTGCACTTCTTTAACACTACAAAACATAAGCGCGACAGCTATTCCGTGGTCACACCAGCGAGCTGTGTCTGGTTACCTCGGACGAAAGATCAAACAACAAAAAATTGTAGGCCCATTCCTGAATAAACGACTCGAGTACAGTGGCAGAGTAAAACAGGTCATAAACTTATGGGAATAAGTAAGATGTTCACCACTTCCGGAGTGGACTTCTATTCGTGCAAACGTATTAGCTTTTTCGCCACTGTTAAGCTTCCCATGAGACTTCGAAATCAGTAAGTGTACACTACCATTTCAGCTCAACTTTTATATGAAAATGTGGCTTTCTTTTGTAGCAGCATTGTCATGTCGCTGGTTAGAACAGCAGTTTTGCAAAAAGAAAGAAAGAAAGTGTAATTTGCTTCGTTCGACGACCGTGCCCCGTACGGTGCTTGCCATATATTAACAGAGATGATATCTACTTTCGCTTCCAGTAATGAAGCGAAAGTAACGATTGCATTAAGGGGGACTTGAAGAAAGCAATGGGCACCTGCTGGTACGTCGACCCTTTCCTTCCTTTTGCTTCCCCGCAGGAATTATCAGATATTGCAGTCAACATGCACAGGGCTTTTCAAACGAAAGGGACCAGATTTTATGTCATTTTGAAGTTGGCTTAGAACCATAAAGATCACCGCTTTGACAGGCTTTGTTGTAAAGAATGCTGCTGGGATAACTGGTTCACTATAAATGTAGAACCCGAGGAGAGACTAGAAAAGATGAAAAGCGAACGTTCACGTGCGCGTGTCACGTAATAGCTTTCTCGCCGAGACGGAATTAAAAAACCAAATATTGTGAATGCAGATTTAGATGATAGCTTATGCAGTGACACGCAATTTTGTATCTGGTAAGGTTCCAGCAAATGTCTGGCCTTATTTTGCTGCAGTCAATTTTCACTAGTGCAGGTGCTTTCGTTGGAGTTTCTAGAAAATAGGGTGGAAATGGTTAGCCCAGGACCAACCTGCAGTGAGAATAAAAGTGGTAGTTTGTTATTTTCTTGCAGCTTAGCCAATCCTTTCGAAAAGTTTATATTAACGAAACCGAAAGAGAAATTTCTAAGCCGCGAGGTAAGCGGCAATTTTGAAGTTGGTATCTTCAATGATATATCCGGACACAATGATACTACAATGACATATCCGGACAGGAAGGTGCTGGATCGTGCAACCTGCAGCAGAACAAATGCCAAACAATGGCCACTTCAACTACCGAAATGTGCGACATGCGGCTGCGGCCACCACGCAGCTGAGTCCTTTTAGTGGTTTCTAGAGTAGGTTAGTAGACGAAATTGTAGCGATTCTCTGCATAAACAACTTCATCTTTAAGACTAGATTATACGAGCATATCCAATGAGAACGATCTAAAGACAAAAAGCATTTTCCTTGCATGGTTTCACCATAAACTCAAGCTGCACTATGTACGCCTTCAAAAAGGACTGTTTATTGCATGTTAAGTATATTAAGCTGCTTGATTATAACGCAATACCAGAATAATTTCTGAATGAATGCAAAATAATTATTGCAAAATAGTGTAGCTGTTAGTTATAACGCTCTGGCAAGTGTATGTTTTAGCTAAGGCAGATTAGAGCGCTCTCTGACACACTTTTGTAGTAAGAGCCGCGTGATATACGCAAATAGGTGTAAAGAGATATAAGCCCAGCGGTTTGACTTGAAGTACTGTTCAAGTTGTCCGGGCTCAGAAGGTTTTACATATCTTTTCGCTCTAAGTACAAAAAAAATGCTTCGTTGAAGATGGAATTTTTATATTGCGGCCTGAACTCTTATCGCTCTTTCTTTAGCCACCCAATTCCTGCAGCGGAATCGTCTTGAATACAGAATGTTTTTGCGTAGATGTTTTCAATCCACTAAAGTTAACGCCACAAGAACCAGAGCACAAAAGTACAGCAAAAAAAAATGGCACCTACAACGCAGTGCTAAGAATGAACTACAGGACTTTGCCGTGCTCATTGGCTTCGAGCAGTATTTACTTCCCTTAACGCCTTAAGCGTTCCAAAGAGCATGACACGTTTTTCCTTTCTATCCGGAGCCTGGCGATATGACTCGCATCCCGCTGTATTTTTTAGAAACGGCAGATGAGAGAAAAATGCCCTGTTAATTTTCAGGTATCATGTGTCATGCAATATACAGCGAAATACTGGCACTTGTGAACTTCTCCCACTTCTCGGATGGGGCATTTTTATTTCTCTTCAAAATTATGTAAATAACTTGTTAACATCCGGCGTTATTGGTATAATACTCGATCAGTCGCTGGATACCATCCAGATTAGTGGACACAAAATTATCAATCAAGTAGGCTAAGTCTATAGGCATAGACTAAAAAAACATACCTTATAAGCATTCTGAAATATGCCTGCAAAACCCGGTTGCTTGTGCCATATATTGAAAGCTCTTCATTTTGAAGGCACGCGGTTGAACTCGGCCGTTCCATCCCATGGAGGCTCCTGGGTAATCGGGTAAACGGATTCCTGCTAAAAACTGTCGTTTGTCAGTGCACAAAGTTGTGTGCAAGCGGAGCTTGCACACAAAACGTCACGTCATCGTATGCTGGGTAGCCAATGCTTCCCGACCAAGTTGTTTGGTGTCCCTGTCAGAAAGCTGCGTGTAAAGAAGACTTGAATCTTCGACTCCCAGCCAGCATTGAAGAAGTCTTCGTTTCCCATTTTCTGATAACTGATGCTGCAGAGATATGAACAAATTTTTTATATCAAAACCTTTTTCTCTCTGTGGGTCGTTCAGCTTCTTGGAAAAAGTAGCGCAAATTGACGAGGACGCTGAATGATGCAACACTGGAAGACATTGTGGTGCCTTTTCTTTTTGTATCCGTCCACTTTATGCTCTGTTTTTTTTCTGATATTTCGTACCAACTATCTCAAATGCAGCTACTACTACCTTCAAACTTGTTGAACGCCTTCGAATTACTGTTCCACAGAAATTGGATTTTTTCAACGAAATGGAGCAAATCCTGATGATGTTTCTGGACCCATATCAATTTTAAAACTTTTGCCTGCCCTGACCAAAAATTGGATATTGGCTTTTAAAAAACGGATTGATTAAAAACTTTATTGCATAGAAAATAGCTTTTGATTTCATTCCTTTATAATTTTGCACATAAAGGCTGACTGCTGATCAAAACCCGCTTTTATCATTTGTTATCCAAGGTGCGGCTTCATCTTAAAAGAAAAGTTTTAAAAGGGTGCTATAGAATGGAATGACTGACCACACGGACTTAAGGAACGGCTTTTTTTGCTTCACTAACACAATCTGGCGGGCTAGTTGGTGGGAATCCATACGATTTCAGCAGCGCGAACACGGTTACGAAAAGACAGAAGGAAAAGACAGCGCTCTGTCCTGTCCGCCTTCTGTCTTTTCCTAACCGTCTTCGCCCTGCTGAAATCGTGTGGATTTTTTGCTTCACTCTGGAAAACACATCTCACGCTGACATTGTCCAGCTTCAGTGCTGCAGCACGTTTAAATAACATCATGACTGCAATGTTGAATGAATTCTACCACTGAGTATAAAGGCAGACAGGTCTAGAAGAGGAAGTCCTCTACATAAGGGTGCAAATGAATGCAACAAAATAGTGGCATCTTGAGAAAGGTCTCTAAAGACTTTCGTATTATGAACTTCTATTTCGTGACTGTTTGTAAACTGATAAGCATACACACACGTTTGGCCGCCGCGGTGGCTCAGCGGTTATGGTGCTCGGCTGCTGACCCGAAAGACGCGGGTTCGATCCCGGCCGCGGCGGCTGGAATTTCTTTGGAGGCGATATTCTAGAGGCCCGTGTACTGTGCGATGTCAGTGCACGTTAAAGAACCCCAGGTGGTCGAAATTTCCGGAGCCCTTCACTACGGCGTCCCTCATAGCCTCAGTCGCTTTGGGACGTTAACCCCCATAAACCAGACTAAACACGTTTGGCCGCGCATAAAAACGAGCCATAATACCGAAATACATAATGCGGAAAAAGCAGACTTGAAAAATCACGAATGATGAAACTTTTCAGTGAATATCTCGATCTGTGGGCAAATTTGAGCCCAGAATCTGGAGTGAACACTCCAGGTGATGATGAAGAATAGTGGCGCCCTCTGCAGTTATGCGCTTGTGTTTCTGCAGTTGCGACATTTGCTTTCAGTGTTACGACCACTGAAGAGTGAGTGTGCGACGATTGTGTTTCTTTTTTGAGAGGGTTATGACAAGATGTGTATGCTATTTGAACTGTTTGTTCCCCTGACTTCCTCCTAACGTGCACGACGCTTCGCCTGGAGTGTTCCATTGCATATCAGTGCTTGCACCGCCTAATGTAACAATATTTTCAGCTTTTGTTGCCCATACCAGACATCCGTAGGTAATTGTAGAGGATAACAAAGAGTTACAAAGGATCATGTTAGCGGACATAGGAAAATTAAATCAAAGGTGACACATGATGCCAACTGTACTTAGAAAGCGTAATAATTAATAGATATGGTTGTTCCATGACATATCGTCTGTAAGCTGTACGAATTATGTATTTCTTGGCTGCTTATCTTGATTTATAGATTTAAAAGAAAGAAGTTGCTTGATTGCAATGTAGTGAGAATCTGTAGATTTTAAGAGAAGATGCCTTGTCAACCAAAACAAAATTATTGCACTGAAATATAGAATACCTCAAAACGCTTTGCATGCTGATGATTGAGTCGGTGCTCAGTCGCACGGCTCCCCGTGTGCCGCAGCAGCACAAACCTTGCATTTGTACGTTTAATGATCAGAACGAAGAAAAAATACATTTTTTGTATTGTCATTTTATCATATTTATAATTTTGTACCAAATATTTCTGACAAACTCTCCGGAGTGCTGAGCTCCCATTATGTTTGAGACCCGGAGCATATACCGCTGCTGATATTTTTTCTCCAGAGTTCTTCACGTACGTTTGTTAAGCTCAATGGCGGGAGACGCATGTTTGTTGAAGGCTCACACAACCTTTTCACCCCATTTCTTTTATAGCTGAATTTAGCGTTTAACGTGACGCCTGACTGCCATGGTAGAGCTCACCGCAGCTTCAAAAAATAAGAAGCCATCGATTTTTTTTTTGCTTCGAAATACACCTTTGATGGTTTTCAGTTACGGTTCCTTTGCTGGCGGCCTATTCTTTGTCGTTATCAAAAAGTACACACTTCTGTTTCTATTTCCTCACCACACCATTTCGTTTTTAAGGAACCCAAGAGCACAATGCCTAGGCAACGATACTCCAAGGCATAGGCTAATTATTAGCAAAAAGAAGACGCGATCTTCCTTGCCAGACAGAAAGGTGTTTTGTGAAATGTATCATCCTAATGAGAGAAACATAACCTTCGTTAAGGTAAGTGGAAGCAAATGTTGGCCAGAAACTGGAATTATCCTTATCGAAGGCACTGATTGGTGAAACTAAACAGAAGTCTGTGATGAAGTCACTGGTAGATAACGGTGTGCTCCTCAAAAATTAATTTCCGCTGTTGCAAGAAACCGAAGTTTACTTGCCAAAACGTATTTTCCTGTAGCGTTAATAGAGGCAAGAATGGATGTATCTGAGCTGTTTGGTACATAGCTTGAATGGTGTCAGCACGGGAACAGACGCATACGTGGCTGAATGCCCGCAGTGACTTTCACCTCGGAGGTCCTGAAAAACCGGTCAATCAAATACCTATAGTTGAACTTAAGAGCTTGCACGTGTGCTGACACTACGAAATGAGGTCTGGCAAAGGTTTAGTTCCCAGTGACTCTGGTTGCTCCAAGGCCGTGAAACGGGCCCTAGCCACCACTGTCCTGTGGTCAACATTGGAGAGCTCCTGTGTGCACAATATGCCCGTGAGCTAATAAACTGAAAGATGCAAGCTACTAGACCACCGTGATAGGTGCCGCCAGCGAAACAGTGCTGGAGTAGTTCACAGCTTGGCATATGCGCAAGAAAACATTAACGCACCCGATGCGGCGGCCATTTTGGCGAAAGGAAGACTAATATGGTGTTTCTGTGCATTCGCGGCATCACGCAAAACTTGAATAATATTGCCTTAAAAGCTGGCGTGAGATCCTGGTGCTTTGCCTCTAACAAGGGCTTCTCGATACGCAGACTAGTCGACGGGAGAAGTGTTCGCCGCACTTGCTTCAAAAAACACTAGAAGCGACTCTGCGCGAGCCGAGATGGCGCGTGACCTACGTCGGCCAGTTTGGCCGATGTAGTATCCTGTATGTCATGTTTTAATGACAGAGCCCTAGAACACTTGACATCACTCAAAAGGGCTCTATCAAGAAACCTTGCCCAGCACCATCGGAACATAAATGCGAAGTAGAAGTCAGGCAGGTCAAGGTGGTTAGGACTACTAGGGACAAGTTGGTGAGCGAGGTAAAAGACACTGGCGATAGTCCTTCGTGGAGAAACGTGTCTCATAATGCTTTCAGTCAATCTGGCAACAAAAATAAAGAATTCTTCAGCGGAGCATACACGAAGAAGTTGTGCTTCATTATTTCTTGAAGAAAATAACAAAAAAATATCATGTTTCCTCTATATATGTTGTCTTTCCCGTGAATACAGTTGCATCATGTGCTTGCGCCAATTCCTATGCTGGCACCACTCAAGCCACTAATAAAGTACATTGTTTCCAGGTACTGGATCCAGATTCCGTATCACGAATATTACGTGCACAATGAAGTGACACCTAATTACGTGCACAATGAAGTGACACCTAATTACGTGATCTGAAATGTATACTTAAGATGAGAAGTTTTAAGGTAACTTTTATAGTATCTTATCTTTAAGTTTGATAAGTTTTAAGATAAAACTTAAGTTTAGGTGAGGAGCGGAGACTATGTATTGCTCGTTAAAAATAGATGCTATTCTAGTATTTTAGGACCTAGGCAGCTTACTATTAAGAAAGCGTCCGCTGTAAAGTTCATGTATTTCCTGGAGTATGTTTTGGATGATGAATTATGTTTCACTTATGTTTAAGAATATGGAGACAGATGGCGACATATGATGTCAGACTGTGGCGTTCAGACTATGTCAGCCGGGCCCTACAATGTATTAGTAGACGCCAGTTCGGTGATTAGGAAGGATTTCTTTCTACATATAAAGAGTGAAAACTGTACTCCGGTCACTCTTAGCGCCTTGCAAGCGGTGAAACTTAAAAACAGCATCAAAATCGATGAAACTAAAAGCAGTATATGTTGTTGACAGCGCAATGGCATTGCCTCTTTGTCCTTTGTATGATGAAAACTGTATCTGAAATTTGAGACAGAGCTGAAACTATTATAAAGAGCGATTAGGAGAATTTGAGAAACATGCAGAACAGTTTATGCATTAAACTAGTATACACGAGCAAAAATTATGTCGGGAGAAGTTTTATTTGTTTCATTAAAGTACTAGAAAGTTGCTTTAGACAGGAAGTGGATTGGTTAACATTTATTATTTAAAAGTGGTTAGGCTCCAATTATTTACACTGCTTGTTTCTTTTTTAGGTTCTTGGAAAATACAGCATCAAGAGCTGCTCGTTGGTGTGCATGCTACGTAACGATAAACGCGTCGGCTATTATGTCCATGCCGCCCCAGATTTCGTCGAATGCGAAGCTTCTGTGGGTGGGGAAACAAAGGTTAGTGAATATAAAAGCTTTCCACTAATTTCTGCTTTCTCATCTTCTGTTTTGTACATGTCATAAAAAACCGTCCTTTTTACGGGCATTGCTGCATTAAAAATGCTACCAACGCTGACAACCATAGTTCACCATGAAATCCTCCCGCAGTGGTCCACTGATTTTGAGAATTAGCAGCTGAGTTTGCGATTTAGGCATCGGAAGCTGGCAGCAGCAGCCGGGTTTCGATTTGGTGAAATGGTTAACTATTAACTTACCGCCGGAAAAGAAGGTCTATAAAAGCCGTATGCGTAAAACATATTTTCGCGCATAAAGTAATGATTTTTATTTATATCAGCTTACCTCAGTGCCACTAGTAAAGGTCGCTTTAATGACAAAATAATAAACAATGGGTCTTTTCCTCACGAAGGAGGTATCACTGACGGCAAATTATACTCGGTCAAAAAGTATAAAAATAAAAAAATGTACACGTTTCATTTGTTACTATATCAGTAAAGAGTATTGCAAATGACGGAACACTACAGGGTACGATTTTCTAACAGCGATAGACACATCATAACTTGCACGAAGCTCATTTGGCTAGTCCTCAGTGCAGCTCTAAGGTCTATGCCGGGCGTTCTGTGAGAAAAATCGATCCGCTACCTAGTAGTGGGAAACTATTGTTGACATCATCCCCGATGCCTACACAGAGGCCCGGAAAGCAGTGACAAAAACTAAAGGTGTAGGCGGTCACCTGTGGAGAGTTTTGGCAGGGCGAAGCAGTGTATCCTGTACGAATTAATGGAAGAATAATGGGCGTGATATAATCCAACAAGGTTGTCGCTTGCATCCACTAACTCAAGTGACCATACTGTGTAGTTCTAAGGCGGACGCCTTTAATGCCTTATCGTTGTAAGCAGGGGTTGTCGACAGAAATGTCACGCTTTTCAATTGGTCGAAACGGTCGTGACGTCACAGTGTGCGAATTTCAAACGGGGCCAATTGTACTTTTGCTAGTAACTATGCAACCAATTAAAGGGATCGTATAGTGATGCTCCAAGTAAGTGGTACTGAGTTTAGTTAATTGCTTACTTAGCCAATTAGCGTAATTAACCTTTCTACTCAGACCAGATAAATAAATAAAACCGAGTAGGAAATTGGCCGAGCTCGGGAATCGAACCCCGGTCTCCGGAGTGCGAGACGAGCACGCTACCACTCCGCCATGCAGCTCAATGGTTTAGAATGAACAAAGGCGCTTCTAGTGAATACGGTGTCTTCGTTCATTCCCATTTTCCTCCCTTCGCGTTACGACGAGGTTTAGGTGTCGACCGAGATATTAGAGACAGATACATTTCCTTTCCTCAAAAACCAATTTTCCGACGAGCAAGGCATAGAGCCGAAGGGGCGTTCAATGAACTCCCCGGCAGCGTTGCAAGACGCTGTCGAGTTCCACTCTTAGAGGTGAAGCTTAACACCTTAACCACACATCAGTGACGCAAGCAGCAACACCACGCTTAAATCTTTCGCCTCACTGCACTTTAGGTCAAGAATGTACCCCCTGATTTTTTAGAACACTGCCATTGCTGAACAGGTTCGTAGCCAGGCGCGGAAGCTAACTTGGACGCCATGCTTGTCGGGATCGCGGCTCGTTTACAGGTTTTCCAGGAAATTAAATAGTAATCCCTTGTACGGCTGAAGTACTCTCTTTTAGTGACATACTGTGGGGCGTTTCTTGTCTAGAGAGGGCACAGATTGCGGAGAATGGGACATTTTGCGCCATTGTTCTAATTTAACCTTTCAAATGGGCGCAGTAAGGAAATACTAATGTTACCCGCAAAAGGTGAGATAACGCGTGTTAAAGAACTCCAGGTGTTGAAGGCTAGTTCGCAGCCCACTAATACGGCATCTAACCAAGTACTTATAGAATTTTGGGATGTTAAAGCTTGCCATACCAAGCATATCAATAAGGACTCGTTATTGCAAAAAACATCACCGTTGGCCTGCTGCATAGGGTAATGCGCTTTGTCAGCCTGATAAAAAGCCACATATCAGCCTAAATGCGGCTGCATTACTGAGCATGGTATTGAGAGAGAGAGAGAGAAAACTTTATTACAACAGGAATTCGGGGCACGCCCCAGGGTCCCCGCACGACCCCACTCCACTCAAGTGTTTATGTTCCTGAGGTCCATAACACTGGCAGCCTGGCCGGTGGCGATGGTCTGCACGGCCGGGTCCTCCGAGCGCAGCAGGGTCTCCCAGTCCTCCCAGGTCTTCAGGTTCTCTAGGTCCCGCGGTGGAGGGTCCGCCGGGCGGAGGGAAAGGATGTGGAGGGAAGAAGCGAAGGGTTCTGGGCATAGGGCGCATGCCGGAGTAGGGAAGGAGGGATGATAGTTTGCTAGGGTAAGGGGCGCGGGGAGAGTGTGTGTCTGTAATCTGCGCCAGAGTGTTGCGTGTCTGTTATCTAGGGAGGGGTGGGGCGGAGGGTAAAGCTGGCGTGAGGCTCTGTATACCTGGGTCAGCTCACTGAATGAGTGCATGCGCTCCTTCGTGAATCCCGCATCCGAGGCCACCTGAGCCCGGTTTAAAGAACCTCGGGCTAAAAGGTTGGCGGCCTCGTTTCCGGGATTCCCGGAGTGCGCAGGCACCCATATCAGCTCCACTTGGCGGGGCGGGGGTGCATCGGGCGAGTCCAGTATGCCAAAAACATGGACATGGATTCGGCCTCGAGAAAAATTTAGAATCGCAATTTTTGAATCACTGAAAATGTACCGGGCTTCCGTGCGGGTGATTGCGAGTGCAATGGCGGCTTTCTCTGCAGCCTCTGGGGAGGTGTTGGGAGGGAGAGGTAGTGTGATGAGGGCAGATAAAGAGGAGTCCACCACAGCTGCTGTCGCTTCATCACCCCTGCAGGTAGCGTCCACCCATACGGCGTCCGGCTCGGAGCCGTACGCTCGATGGAGTGCCTTCGCACAGGCTCTGCGGCGCTGCTCATGGTGGGACGGGTGCATGTTCCTCGGGAGCGGCCTGATGAGGAGCTCCCGGTAAAGTGATCGTGGGATGGCGAGGAGGGTTGGGTCGTTGGCAGGTATTCTGATTCCGAAGGAGTGCAGGATATACCGACCTGTGGAGGTTTTTGTGAGCCTGATGTATTGGGCCTGTCGGTGGGCCTCCACCAGCTCCCCGATCGTGTTGTGGAGGCCCAAGCCTAGCAATCTGTCTATGGGTGTGTTGAGAGGAAGATGAAGTGCTACTTTGAATTCCTTGCGAATCAAAGCATTCAAAGCGTTTATGTCATGTTTGGATAGTTGTAAGTATGGGGTAGTGTACAGCACACGCCTGACGACAAAGGCATGAATGAGGCGACATAGGTCACGCTCCTTCATGCCTCCATGATGTCCCGAAACCCTGCGGATGAGGTGCGATATCGCGCCTACAACCTGCTTGAGTTCCTTAAGAGTGGTGGTGTTTTTGCCATCGTTCTGGATGTGCAGGCCCTATACACGGAGGGTGCCAACCTCAGGCACCGGGTCACCATTAAGTTCAATGGCAATGGGGGAGCGGGGACAGCGGTGGTTCTTAGGACGGATGAGGAGCAGTTCAGACTTCTCTGGGGAGCAAGACAGTCCGATGGTCCGTGCTTAATTTTGGGTGAGGGTGGCTGCTTCCTGTAAGGTGTTGTCTACGTCGCCGTCACTGCCGTGGGTGGTCCACAGGGTGATATCGTCGGCATAAAGAGTGTGCTTCAGGTGGGGAATAGTTGCCAATTTTCGGGCGAGGGGGATGAGGGTAATGTTAAAGAGAAAGGGGGAAAAGACGGACCCTTGAGGGGTGCCGATACTCTGAAGCGTGTAGGAGGGGGAAGAGAAAGGTCCGAAGTGTATGTCAGCCGTGCGGTTAGGGAGAAATGCTTGAATTTAGGCATACATGCGCACACCCACATTCAATGGGGATAGGGCAGTCATGATCGCCTGATGTTCAATGCGATCAAAAGCTTTGGAAAGATCCAAAGCTAAGACTGCCTTGGTGGGACCTGGAAGAAGCGGGTCAAAAAGGTCGTGTGTGAGTTGCAGCATGGCGTCCTGTGCGGATATATGGGGGCGGAATCCCACCATGCTATGCGGGTAAAGACTGTTGTCCGCCATGTGACTTGTGAGTCTCGCTAACACAACATGCTCGAGGAGCTTCCCGAGGCATGAGGTTAGCGAAATCGGGTGAAGGTTTTCAATGGTAAGTGGTTTGTTGGGTTTGGGTATGAATGCTAGTAGGACCTAGGTGTGTTAATTGCATGTGCACTGATTAGGGCGTGGTTCGGCAGGGAGTGACCTATTGTCTTTTGTGCACTACAAGAAGCCGAAAGGACCAAAGACATTACTTTGCAATGTCCAAAATGAAATAGATATTGCTATAGGAATCAATCAGACCGTATGTTTGTTGCTTCTGTATGAGTATTCGCACTCCTACTTATATATAGTTTCTCCAGATTTTGACGAATATATAAAAATTATTATTTTTCCTTTCGCGGTTGTAGAACCGCATTTTTACCATAGAGCCCACACAGCGTGCCTCACAGAACGTCAGGCGGAACTTCAAAGTGTACCAGTGCTACAAATAAGGTGAAACGGATAGTTTGTGCGCCGTTGCCCTAAGGAGGAAGGCGGAGTGGGGATTTTTATTCAACACTAAGCGAGTCGCCGAGCCATTTCACGGAGCTGAGGAAAGGCCATACTGCGCATGCGCGAGGAGTAGCGACGTCACACGGCGCACAGCTGGGGGGGCCGCCGCCTTCGCTGCGTGGGCGACTCAGAGGTGCCGCCGCCGCGCTCGCCAGTTGCGCATGCGCAGTAGCGGCACATAGCTAGCGTGCCGGGGCCGCCGCCGCTGCCGCGTGCTCTTCATTGACTCTCTCTCTCTCCTCGTTGCTTTCGCAATCTTCCAGGTTTAACCAGAGCTAAACCACTGCCAGTTTTTTTTTCGCTAATTCCTTTGTTTCTATTCATTTTGTGCTTGGTCCCCATTTAGATGATTTGCATTTTTATTCTTATACATCAGTTCATACGTTACAGACCACTAGTTCTTGCCACTGCCATGTCCTTGCGATTGCGCTATACATTGCCCTATACTCTTAGCAGAGAACTAGAAGCCACGGTAGCTCAAGAAGGTTTTACAGCATTGCACCATACTCAATAATACATAGCAGATATAGCTGAGTAACTAAATCTGCTGTATCACCTTTCCTTTTAGACACCACGACATCCTGAACAGAAATATTTCGCGTACTTTATAGCATGACTAGTTCGGGGTTGAAATGCGATTGCAAACCCGATTAGAAATCTACTATAAATCTCACAACACCTTGCATAGCATGGTAAGGTGATTAAGTTTAGTGCTGCATGTAAAATATTTTATGCTCGCAAGACTCACACGTGGTGCAATAAAAAGTGAAATGGAATATTTATCTTTTGTATTTCATCTGTTTTCGGCTCCGAGTGTTTGTCCACCAAGGCTGTTTTCCTACGACACTCATCTGTACTCGACCAATATAATCACTGCGTCACTGCCTCATAAAATGTGCGTTCAGAGTTTTGCGCCCTAAAACACCCTTTGACAGGCGTGCCGAAGCAGCATTATAGTTGGTAAAAATGGTAAAGAGCTCATCCTGAGGCCTGTGCTAAACGCCGTTGTTTTCATAGACTTCTTATTTGCGTAAAACGATAAAAAATTATTTATTGGTGACAAACCAAGGATGCAAATTCTGTAGAAAGCTAAAATACGACTTTGCTCTTGTTTTGACAGGTCGCTTTGCCAAGAGGTGCATCTCTATAACCGGGTACCTGACGACTTACATGTTACAGACGAGGAAGTGAGCTCTTTCCATATGTTGGCTGTTAGCCGAATAAATGCAGATTTTTCCTTTTTTATACGCGAAAAGCTTGCTTCTGTTGAAACGTCCAAGCCGCCCCTATTGAAAAAACTCTGCGTGAGTTTGCACGAGAACAGTGATTTTTGTACGATCACGTTCATTTTGCACACAAATGCGCAGAAATTGTGCGTTACCTGTACGCATTCTGTGCGTCCTGTGTGTACATATGCGCGTACTGTGAGCTGATAGACGTTCACGCACACTCTTTGCGTGTAAAAAATCATGGACTCTCGTGGAGAACTCTCTGTACGTGGACATCTGCGTGCTGAGAGGGGGCTTGCCGAAGCTGTGCGTGCTTATGTGCATACTAAGCAAGCTCAGTGAGGCTGCGTGTGGCCATGTGTGCGTTTGCTTGCTTAGTAGCAACTTGTCGAGACTGTAAAGGCCCATTTAGGGTGAAAGCAAACAAAGTTCGAGCATTCAGTTAATGATTACTTCTCAATAATGAGCAATAAGCTCACGTTTTGCTGTTTTATAATTTTCGTCTTGGCGTAAGTACCCATTAATCATTTTCAACTTCAGCAAACAAATAACCAAAAAATTATCTTTCAGTGCAAAATGGTTTCCTTCGATACTGCAGGGACCTGTACATGACAACATGCACACTGAGCAAGAACTTGTCAACATTGCAAGTTCATAGTAAAATAATGTAAAAAACAAGCTGCTAATGACTCTTACAGCATCCTTCAGTTCTTCCTTTAACCAATTCTGAAAGTTACAGATATCTTATAGATGCATGATGAAAGCCATCCAGAGCACTTATGTTGTTGCCCGTCATGCAGACAGCCATATTTCGAAATCAGAAGCAACACAACCATTTGTTGCTTGCACTCGAAAGGAGTCAATCAATGGAATAACTCTGAAAGGGCAACAGTGTTTGTTAGGTGCAACAAACAAGCTTGGGGATATAATCAGGTTCAATCAAACATGACGTGCAGAAAGCGAATTGTGAGCTGTAACAGGAATGTTACGAGGCAATTTCCAAAACCATTTCCAAAGCAATTTCCAAAGTCATTAGCATAAATTTACATACACGTAAAAAGGCCATGTAAGCCTACACGAAAAGACAGTTTTGAATTCACAGTTGGTGTCAAAAGTTCAGAAATTAGTGCCCTCTCTCAAATTCAGTGACAAATCACAGATCGATTAATTAATTCCCAGTATGGCTCCAGAACAAATCCAATGAATCTCAAATGTGCGAAGTATATATACCACACATGTTGCCTGATTAGCACCAGCATTGCATGATGCATGACGAAGTATCACACTCTTCATTCTTCTTCAATCTGTTTTGAAATTTGCACTACCACAAAGACCATCTGGATGCGCTATTATTCCGTCACATTGCTGAGAGTCACATTCGGAGACCAAGAGCAACACAACAGTGTGCTGCACATGAGTGGATATAATGCACTGGGACAACTGTGCACAGTAAGGAACGCTTGTAAGACGTCAGGTATTTGCTTGGGGAATGTAATCGAGTTCAGTCATGTTTCATGTGTAGAAACGAAGATAAAGGTTTTAGCAGAACTATGAAATCCAACATCCAATACTGAACTTCCCCAGGTGATCTACACACACATAAAAAGCACGAAAGGATAAGCTCAGCGGTACTGTTAAGTTTGATGCCCTTTGAGGTTTGACTTGCGCGTCTGTATGCAACCATCAGATACCATCTTGAAGTTACCAGAATGCCCAAAACAACTTTGTTGAACTGTTCTACTCTAAACTGAAATACTTTTCCTTAAAACATTTTTTTTTGCGACATGCTGTGTAGCTAATTATAAAATAAAGAAAAGAAGCTGATAAAATTTTCTCATCTCAAACGTACTGATAAGTACACAAATCTGAGTGCTTTCAAGAGAGGTGACGCACCCGGTATTCAGTGTCCAGAAGCATACATAATGCTGCAGAATCCTATAGCAAGAAAATTTCTTTTAGTGGACAGATGGCTATGTCTGGTTACAAAGTCAATACCAAGTAAGGCACATACCTAACCTGCAATTACATGAAGCTGCACGTGCTTCATAGGCTGTAACTCCGCCAATAACTACTACATATTTCCCACCTCTAGCACGAGTGCGGAATCAATATACAGCATGGAAACAGCAGTTTTGTTGCTTTAGCTTCTTTACTATGCTGTTTAGGCAAGGGACGAGTTGAAATATTTGCATGGGCAGTTCTCGATTGAAGTAACGTAAAAAACATCCGCACTCCTTTCTGCTGAAGCGACTGGTGGACCACTTTTGCATGTCGCATCTCGTATGACTTGCTAAGGGTCCAGACTGACACACGCACTTCGTCAAACCTTCACACAAAACACTCTTCGCTTTTGCTATAAGCTCCGGCCACAGGCAGTAAGTGTCCCGTCACCGTTCACATCGCAAAAGAAGGCAGCGCTCGCAGGCGGTCAGTTTGAGCTGACAGCGACAGGTGTTGCAGGCACACCGCCGACTAAGTTTCCAAGGAAGCCACACTGTAGAAGGGCGCCGTCTTGTAATCGAAACACACCACAGAAACAATGGCCACTGTCGCTGCTTATGAGCCAGGCATTTTTGCAACGAAGTTAGCAGTGCAATAGGCCGAAAGGTTCGACTCATCAAACGACAGCACCGCACTGCTGACCTCATTATCGTTGTCGACCAGACATCCATAGCACATATGCCCCGACGGATCGCTTAATTGGGAGCTGCTACCACTCTTGGATGAGAGCGCGCCCACCGGCAGCACACACCGGTAATCCTTCTTCTTTTGCGATTCCAGCACAGTAACAGCGGCGCGCAAGACAGCCCAGCAGCAGCACGAGAAAACAAGCGAAGCTCACGGCATGCTCACGGCGGTGATCTCAGAAACCATGCAGCATGTCGGATAGGCTTTGGATTTGACGAGCTAGACCATGCCCACTCACGCACGCACGCACGCACGCACGAATGTACCGACACGCATATTAATGCGTCCATGCGTCACAAATTTCTCAAGTTTTTAATGCTAATATGTGCACAAGAACTTAATTATTTTTGTAACGAAAGTTTCATTTGGTTTTAGTTCTTTGCTATCGCACTGCCCAAAAGCATAGAGCCCGAAAGAGACGACCTGGAGGAATGCCTGGAGGCGATGCCTTTCTAAACGGGCCGAAGGAAGCCGGAACTGGCCGAAGCGCTAGCCAACGAACGCAGCGTCTGGGCTGGGGAGGGACAGCATGGCGGTCAGCGTTACTACGTTTGTCGTGGTCCTTTGTGGTGCCGAGGGCGTGAACGATCGCTGGCATGAGCATTTGTCACTCTTCCGATATGTGATGTGCCGACAGCAGTGAAATTCGCTGGTGCGATGTACGAAAACGTGGTAAGGTGCTGAGTAAACCTGTGTTTATAGCGTGCGTCAGCGGGCTCGACGGATAGCGCGTCGTCCTTTGCGCGCCTTCACTGGAAACGCTATGCTGACGGTGGGGCTCATTTCCTCCATGGCGGAGCAGCTGGTGGGAGACCACTACCCGGGTGACATCTCGCATCTTGGGGGTAAGTTAATTTTCTTCGAACCTGTTCATTATTTCAAAGCCTTTGCGCACAACTGGCCACGTCAACACAGCTAGTACAGAGACGCGAAGACGCAGTGCCTATCGCGGCAGCACGCAGCGCTGAAAGGTTGTTTGCTGGCGGCACACGGGCATGAATGCGCGTGTAGTGTCAGTGGTCACACGGTCATGGTCAGTATGCCATGCAAATATGCACAGCTGATCCGATCGCGGGGTGCACGATATCGGCGCCGTACTGCCGCCGTACTGCCATTCATCTCTCGCCGAGAATGGAATATGTGCCCACCAATAGATCTTCGGCCCGGGCTTTACATTCTCGCCGCATGTTACGCTGTAATTGAAGTAACAGCGCTCGAGCAGTTTAACTACGTAGACTGCGATTCAGCTGTATGCGTTTGGATTGAGCTTCCTCCTCTTTCACTTGTATTTCACTTGCACTTTTATAAATTGTGTATTTAAGGTACGAAGCTCCGTATGATCCAGCTGCGTTCGTACTTATAGCCGAGCCAGTGTAGTCGAGCCTTGAATAGCAGAACGGTGAAATAAAAACAAATTGCTCTGAAGTTTTTCGCCTCTATTTTGGCATTCGCTTTTTCATACTTTGGCTCGGAGCTGAAATGGTACAAACAACTGCAAAATGCACACAGGTGCCCTAGCTCCATTTGCCCTAAATCCCGAAGTTGCAGTGAAGTTTAAGGGTAATTGAGCCTTTAATATGTACGAAGAATAAACTTGATTGTTTCATGATTACAACCAATGGCGCAAATAAATCTGACTTTGACTTAAATATGCTGAGGTACCTCTCCAATACCTTATTTGATGTTAAAGGAAAAAGTGTGGTTTTTCTGCAATTGGCACTATTAATTCATCATACCTGTGAGAATGTGAAATCAGTGCTAATCATGCCAGATTTCAAATTGAGGGACGCATGCAGAATTTGAAGCAAACCAGCCTTCTACTGAAAATATCGTTCTGCTGTGGTCTGTTCTTTTGAATGGTGGCATGTATTGTAGAAACGATGCTGGATATCGATATGCAAGTGATGTCTCGTCTGAGGCTAGGTTGTGAATGACTGCCGTGGTTATGAATTTCTTGTTGCCTGTCCCACTTCGAAATGTGGTTAAACAGTTGTGTTCCATTCTGCGACCGGCTCCTTTTTGTGCCTTGCACTTTGCCTTACATGCTTGATTCTAGTCCATTTTTTGCACTGTGCTGCTGTTAAATGTGTCTTTTTACCTTGCAGCAATCTCCACATAGCTTTACCAGCAATGCCTCTTCCAAGCTCTCCAGTATGGCTGTGCCAGCCTTTCACTTGGTGCTAGGATGCCCAGCAAGCAAGCAGGCTTTTGAAGTAAGCACTGAAGACATCTTCCGACACAAGTAGCTTTTATTTTCCTAGTCCACTGCTACTTGTGTGACCCCTCGTTATGTTGATTTTGGCAAGTTAGGTTGCCTATTAAGGGCTCTCTTTTGTTTTTCACCTGCTGCTGTGGCCTACTGCATTGGTGTTCGGCTACTGAGCCCAAAGACGCGGCATTGAATTGTGGTGGCTTCGTTTCGACAAGGCGAAATGCATATTTTCTCGTGTGTTATGCAATGTCAGTGCATGTTAAAGAATCTTTGGTGGTCGAAATTTATGCACAGCCCTCCTCTATGAATGGAGCTATTGTTCAACTTTGAGGCATTAAAGGGACACTGATGGCAAGCTGAAGTTGACCTGTGATGATGAAGTTCCGCATCCTAACCACAAAGACGACACTTTTTCTGAAAGTGGAGCTTTATAAGCCAGAGAAAGCAAAACATACAATTTTCATCAGCACCGGCTGATTTCGGAAGTAAATTGCGATGCGCTGACTCCGTTTTTTTTTTTGGCACAGATTCCAGAGGCTAGGCTGAACTGCCATTCACCTCAGAACGGTTATCATGGAGTCCTTTGTGTAGACTTCATGAGTTCAAATCGAGTGGCGGGAAAATTTTTAAATGTAATTTTTGTGCCAATCATTGTGTTGATGTTAAAAACCATTGTGTTGATGTGCTGTTAAAAACCGGGATAGCAGTATGGTATCCCATAAAACTAGGTTCAGGACTTGCAGGAAGTGGTTTATCACATTCCGCTAGCTTGTGCAAGAAACTACTTCAGGGATATGTGCAGGTGTCTTTAATGTGTTCCTGAGTGAGCACTAACTCGTTAGGGGGAAGGCAGCTTCTAATCTGGCACTACAGTGCCAATGTCGTGAGTGTAAATCATAAGATGACCCATCAGTATGTACGCCTGATTTCTGTGACACTTCAGTGGTGTATAGAAGTGGTAAACAAATCTGTAAGGTATTTGATGCATATCTCCAAGGCAACGGCTGTATGAGTAGCGAAGCCATTAGTCAATCTTCAACGGAAAGAATTTTCTCTTTTAGATGGCGTGCTTGTATATCAGTGACAGTTATTTGTTGTCCTGCCTTTCGCTGGTGTGACTCATGTGTGGCGCATCTTCATGCGAGCCTTCTTTTCCTTTACAGAAAATTCAATTGATAGTCCAACCTGTTTTCTTCTCTTTTCCTGTGTTGCATCTTTTGGCTGGTTTTAAATCTGTAACTGAGCTCAGACCATGATAATTACAGCCGGTAAACAGGGCTACTGAATGTGAGCTTGGCATACATGCGTACTGTATGTGTGAAAGTGCAGTTTACAATATTCAGAAATGCTTGATAGCCTTACAAGAATCTAAAATTTTATTGGAATTCCTATTTGTTCTCTGTTCAAGTGTCGAGAGTTTTTCCGCTTCATCGTGTGATTAGAGCCACTTTGGTACTTAAGCTGAAATCTTTTCTTTAGCCTGCATGTTTCTCACTTTTGGGACAGAAACGTGGAGGCTAATGAAGAGAGTTCAGCTTAAAAGAGTATAGACACCTAATCTTGGTGGCATGTTTTCTTCTCTATAATGATGCGGAAGACACTACTATGCATGAATCACCATCTGGTATTCGCGTGAGACCGCTAAATAATTTATAATCAACTTTTTCTGCCATCCTGTTTCGGTGAACAATTTGACTATGGCTATGACATCAAAGAGAGGTTATAGGTCACGTGAGGCGTGATGATGAAAACATTTATTAAAGCCTTAGTTGAAGGGAAGGCTGATCGGGTCCCTAGTCCGGGACGCTGTTGGTGAAAGTGAAAAACTGCACTTATAATCGCTGCTTCATCATTTTAATTCGCTACAGCGCTGACGCCAGCATTCCTTAAGAGCCAGAAGTACCAATTGTATTGCAGTTTTTCATGCCTCACGTGACCAATAACCTCGCTTTGAAGTCACAGCCATCATTCAGCTGTCGAAACCAAAACAAATACACCACGAGAAAGAAATTTGATTATAAATTATTTAGCGGTCATAGGAGGATGCCATGTGGTAATCCGTGTATAATACTTTATGCCTTATTACAAAGAAAAAAACACGTGCCAAACGATAAGGACAGCAAAGTGAGCTATGGAAAGAAAAATGATAAGTCTAACATTAAGAGACCAAAAGGGGGCGGAGTGGGTGAGGGAACAAATGCGGGTTAATGACATGCTACTTGAAATTAAGAGGAAGAAATGGGCCTGGACGGGGCTTGTAATGGGAAGACAACATAACCGCTGGTCCTTAAGGGTAATGGAGTGGATTCCAAAAGAATGCAAGCATAGCAGGGGGCGGCAGAAAGTTAGATGGGCGGATGAGATGAAGAAGTTCGCGGGGATATGGTGGCCACACCTAGCAAAGGACAGGGTTAATGTGGAGACATGGGTGAGTCCTTTGCCCTGCAGTGGGCCTTGTCAGGCTGATGATGATGGTATGTGTCGCACCTGCTGCTTCGTGCTATCAGCTGGCCCATGCTTGGCCGACCAGACTAGCCAAATTTGTGATGTGGGTTTTCTATTGCACCTGCATTTGTGTACACAGAGGACTTGAATGGTAGCAGGCGATGCTGTGCATGTGTTCACGCCACAGCACACATGACCCACACTGAAAGCTTCTCTGCCTTTAGTAAGACAGCTGCGTCAGTCTGGGGCATAACGTATCCCAGTGCTAGAGTATGAGTAAATTGCTCTGGAATTTTAATCTGGTATCAGGTAGCATAGCGCAAAAGAAGGCTAGCGCGGCTGCCTAATATTCTCTTGGGCAGCTGTGTTGGATTTTCAGTGCCTGTTAGTGTAATCCGTGAAAGTTCACTGTAACCCATTCGTTTCGATGCAAATTAGGAAGTCCTTAGAGCCCTGTACTTTTTAATGATAATAACAAGGTAATGCAGTAATTCAATTGTACCTGTTCTCTTTCAACACAGTAAAGTGCTGCTGGGTCGAGATCACAGTTTTACTTTGTAGGTGTGCTCAGGCTGTCATCATCATCATCAGCAGCAGCAGCAGCAGCCTGACTACACCCACTGCAGGGCAAAGCCTCTCCCATGTCTCTCCAATTTTGTCTGTCCTTTGCCACTTGCGGCCACTGTATCCCCACAAACTTCTTAATCTCATCCACCCACCATTTTTTCCTGTGTGTGTGTCTTCTTCGCCATTCTGAAATTCATTCATACAAATGGATTGATGCACGTAGTGTCAGGTGCGTAATGTGATACCACCAGCTCACCCCAAGCTGTGCTCAGATTTGCCTCATTGCTGCAGGAGCAATAAGGCAGGCTTGAGGCTGAGTGGTGCAAAAACATGATTTTTCAAGAATGTCTTTGTGGAAATTGCAATTAATCATGTGAATTTGCTTTCATTTTAGGAGCTGCACACAAGCTGTGCGCCTTTCCATGCTGATCATGCTGGCCAGGTACGCTTATGGTTACATTACTAGGTTGTTTTCATAATGGCAGTTGTGGATTTCTGTGTGGTTTTAAAACATAAATTGTATAAGTATTTGCCACAAAAGTATAGTGGTGCATTCAAGGCCAGTGTTACAAAGGGATGTTTTGATTGCTGCAAGAACTTGAAGGCCCCTGTGTGGTCACTGTGGAAGGCCCCCTCCCTAATTAGGAATTGCTATTTGGGTTACTCAGTCATTTGGCAGAGGAATAGTGTATAGAGATAAGGGATGGAAGAATGCTTCCAACTAAAGAAAAAAATCCAGCAAGCAGTCATAGAAGCAGAAGTACAAAAATGGCAAGGCTTTCTCTAATTTACATCGAATCTTTTTTACTTAGACTTCTGATTGCATAGAACGGCTGATGCTTGGCTTACACACATTTTCTTTAGGTATGCAGTAGGTCTCACATTCTTGTATGATATGGTCACGGTGCCAAAAAATGATGGTGGTGTTAGAAAACTCGGAATATAGAGGAATTTTATTGCTGACCTTATGGAGAACTATGGTAGCTGTGCAGTCGTTATAAATATCTTCCAATATTTTCACATAACACTCTTCTACACCCTGATTCCACAATGCCTGCATGACAGCTGTGGTTCCACAGAGTCAATTGCTGTCTGGTAGTCAATGAAGGCTATATATTGGGGTTGGTTATATTCTGCCCATTTCTCTATCACCTGATTGATTGCATGAATGTGGTCTCTTGTTGAGTATCCTTTACGAAAGCCTGCCTGATCATTTGGTTGATTGAATTCGAAGGTTGTCCTGACTCTATTAGTGATTACCTTAGTAAATACCTTGTAGACAATGGATAGTAAGCTGATCGGTCGGTAAATCTTCAAATCCTTGACATCTTCTTTCTTATGAGTTAAAATAATGTTCGCATTCTTCCAAGCTCCTGATACGCTCGTGGTCACGAGGCAAGCGTGTACAGGGTGGCTAGTTTCTCTAGCACAATCTCTCCTCCGTCCTTCAACAAATCTGCTGTTACCTGATCCTCACCAGCTGCTTTACCCCTTTGCATTGCTCCTGAGGCTTTCTTTACTTCCTCCCTCGTTACTGGCGGGATGTCCCATTGCTATGCTCTACTGCCTCTCTCCGTAACGTTCTGATTACATTCACTACTGTAGCGATTTGTGCAGAACTCTTCGGCTACTTTAACTATCTTATCCATATTGCTTATGACATTGCCCTCTTTGTCTTTTAGCGCATAAATCTGGTTTTTACCTGTGATTAGTTTTCTCTTCACTGATTTTAGGCTACCTCCATGCTTTAGAGCATGCTAGGTTTTCTCCATGTTAAACTTTCTTATGTTGGCTACCTTGCACTTATAAATAACTTCGATAGCTCTCCTAGTTCTGTTCTATCTCTGAAGTTAGACGTCCTCATGCTTTGGCGTTTCTTCATCAGACCTTTCGTCTCCTGAGATACCTTGCAGGTATCCTCTCGAATGATCTGACCACCTACTTCTGCAGCACGCTCCAATGAATTTAAATATGTATTTAAAGATAACAGTTAAGGTGGGAGATTGAGCTTCGAGATTTGCACTTCAACTTGGGAGTTATGCCACTGCTACACAGAATACTTGATCGCCGTAGAGATATTTCATCATCTCGCACCAAGCTGCTGTGGCGCCACTGTCACAGTTGGTAATTTTGCTGGGAAGCTGTTGTAGCGCTCACACAGTTTTGAGAAGGTGGTATTCATTGTATTTGTGCTATTGGCAACAGTGATAATATGCTTGCTGCAGTGTTTTGTGGCTAGCCTTCTTTTTTTTTTAGTGAAATAAGTTGTACATTTCATGTTGAGTATTCTTTCAGCGATTAAATTGCTTTGATTTTATTCCTTAGTGTATAGTTGCGAGTGCTCGATGTCTGAGTGCAAATTTCTACCACTGAAAAGCCTCCAAAATCTTAATAGATGTCCACACTGTTCTAGGGACTCAGTGGCTATTGGAAATGCCCATTTAGCTGTATTCAAGTGCCGTTGAGTTAATAGCCATTTGAAAGCCTTCAAAATGCCTGTGTGACACGGTTATTAGATTTTGTGCAGGTTTGATGCTGAGCAGTCTGCGTGCTTGAGTCGGGTTTTCCAGTGTCTGTATTTCAAACCTGAAACTTTTCGAAATCATCATTGGTTCATTAATGGAAGAAGTACTTGTGCCCTTTTCTGGAATTTCCAGAAAACAGATTAACTGAATTTTTTTGCATATACTCCTACCTTTTTGCAGGTGCTGCATAGTGAGAACCTGTATCAAGACGCCAACCTGCTGGACTTGGAGAAACTGAAGAAATTGTTTAGCCACTGTGTGGCACCCATCATGAGGGATGTGGCATTAATAAAGCCAGTTAAGGTGACCTTATCTATGTCCTTTTGCAAGCATGCTACGCACATGAGAGCCATCCCACGAAGCACCGTTTCTGCAAAGCTTGTTATCTCACAACATGCATGCTGAATGAGGCAGTGACAGACAGATGAGGAGGCCTTAATGCAGTACATTAGCGTACCGTGTTGAGCAGTGATGTAGGAGCCTTGCAGCCATGCAAGGTATTATCGGTATCATGATGGTAACTCCATTAGACACTGTCTAGTGCTCTGTGAGCCAGACTCGGCTCTTGAACATTCTGGGACTCACCCTTGGCTCTCGGACATTCTGGAAGCCTCACCCGGCTTGCGCATATTACGCGAGGATGTCTCCTGCTGTACGAGCCTTACGCGGCTTGCGCACTTATGTGAGAGATGTCTCGCGTTTGCGAGCTTGCTCGGCTTGCGCAAATTATGTGAAATATGTCTCGCGTTCTGCGACCTCGTTCAATCGTCTCATTTTGCGTGGCAATAAACACGCAAAGATAGGCACGCAGAATTCACGCTCAATATTTTCAATAGATATAAGATGATAATCTTGACCTGGTATGCCATACACGGCGGGTGCCTCCAGCAACACGAGAAATATACCCCACATACACCAAAACAAACCACACCAGTCCTGATAGCTGTCAAGTGCAACCAGTGTACACTTTTTTTTCTCACTCACGCCAGAACTTTCCGCCGTTGGTGGCGTGAAAGGGTTGTCCCCGTCTTCTGTTACTCGTGCATTTCGTTTCATTTCACCTTTATTTCCTTGAAGCCTCCCTTGGGGGCTATTACATAAGTTTAGTGGTTAATATTAGTGCACATAACATATTTTCAAAATTACAAGTGCGAAGTGACTTCGTCTAGGAAGGTGGATGGACAGGTGATGGCTGTGATTACGTGGGGAAGGTTCTTCCAGTGACTTGCTATTTGGAGGAGAAATTGCTTCGAAAAAGAAGTCGTAGAAGCGCGTTGGCATTAAACATCAAAGGAATGACCGGTGCGGTGAGACGTGCGTAATGGTGGTACGGAGATCTACGATTGCTGCTTGATATCGGAATAACAAAATTTGTCTAACAGGCACAGGCTAGAAATATGGAGATGGACAGAAAGACTTGGCAATTAGGACTGCTGTTTGAGAAATGAGACGTTGATATCGCTTGAGCATGAGCGATGAATGGAACGGACAGCTCTGTTTTGAACCTCTTCTAAATATTCAATCGGGTATGCTTGCAGTTCGTTCCAAATAACGAATGCGCACTCAAGCTTTGACCGGAATAATGATTGGGCACGGCAGCACTACCAGGATGCGTAGCAATAACCCGTTCCTCTATATCGTGTAGATCGTCGTCGGTGTACTGCTTCCAGTCAACACCCCCAGCCACGAAGGACCCGTGAAGATTACAGCAGAATCAGCCGGAACCACCAGTTTCCACGTGCGGGATCTGCCATCGCTGACAGGACAAGATCACCCGTTCCAGCGGCCAACAGTCACAAGTGTGTTCATCGGAGCACATAACCTGCTGCAAGCGCCACCACACTGGGATATATATACACGCTACGAAGAATCTGCTAGTATTGGGCATGGCAGCACTACCAGGATGCAGAGCAATAACCCGTTCCTCTATATCGTGCAGATCGTCGTCGGTGTACTGCTTCCAGTCAACACCCCCAGCCACGAAGGACCCGTGAAGATTACAGCACAATCAGCCGGAACCACCAGTTTCCACGTGCGGGATCTGCCATCGCTGACAGGACAAGATCACCCGTTGCAGCGGCCAAAAGTCACAAGTGTTTTCATCGGAGCACATGACCTGCTGCAAGTGCCACCACACTGGGATATATATACGCGCTACGAAGAATCTGCTAGTATTGGGCATGGCAACATTACCAGGATGCAGAGCAATAACCCGTTCCTCTATATCGTGCAGATCGTCGTCGGTGTACTGCTTCCAGTCAACACCCCCAGCCACGAAGGACCCGTGAAGATTACAGCAGAATCAGCCGGAACCACCAGTTTCCACGTGCGGGATCTGCCATCGCTGACAGGACAAGATCATCCGTTCCAGCGGCCAACAGTCACAAGTGTGTTCATCGGAGCACATAACCTGCTGCAAGCGCCACCACACTGGGATATATATACGCGCTACGAAGAATCTGCTAGTATTGGGCATGGCAGCACTACCAGGATGCAGAGCAATAACCCGTTCGTCTATATCGTGCAGATCGTCGTCGGTGTACTGCTTCCAGTCAACACCCCCAGCCACGAAGGACCCGTGAAGATTACAGCAGAATCAGCCGGAACCACCAGCTTCCACGTGCGGGATCTGCCATCGCTGACAGGACAAGATCACCCGTTCCAGCGGCCAACAGTCACAAGTGTGTTCATCGGAGCACATAACCTACTGCAAGCGCCACCACACTGGGATATATATACGCGCTACGAAGAATCTGCTAGTATTGGGCATGGCAGCACTACCAGGATGCAGAGCAATAACCCGTTCCTCTATATCGTGCAGATCGTCGTCGGTGTGCTGCTTCCAGTCAACACCCCCAGCCACGAAGGACCCGTGAAGATTACAGCAGAATCAGCCGGAACCACCAGTTTCCACGTGCGGGATCTGCCATCGCTGACAGGACAAGATCACCCGTTCCAGCGGCCAAAAGTCACAAGTGTTTTCATCGGAGCACATGACCTGCTGCAAGTGCCACCACACTGGGATATATATACGCGCTACGAAGAATCTGCTAGTATTGGGCATGGCAACACTACCAGGATGTGGAGTAATAATCCGTTCCTCTATATCGTGCAGGTGAGAAAACTGTTTGGCTAATGTGTCCGCTCAAGTGACCCCTTTTTCTTTGTTCTGCCGTGCCCGCAGCAATTGTCTTGTATAACGTTGTATTGCGCAAGTTGTTGCTCCTAAGCGGAGATATTGAAACTAGCCCAGGCCCGGATCTAGCCCAAATTGCCAAGCAACTCAAAGATATCGCTAGCTACATAAAAGACATAAAGGAAGTACGCCTCGTTGATATAGACAAGAAACTTGATGCCTTATCACAACTTGAAAAGAAACTCCCCTCCTGCCAGAACGAAATTTCACGCATGGATCGCGTAAATGAAACTATGGAAAAGAAAATCGATGAGCTGGACAATCCCAGCAGATGATCCAACTTAATTATATACGGACTACCGGAGGAAGAGGAAGAAACTAATGAAGGTCTTGAAGAAAGAGTGAACAAAACTATCGTGCAAGACACCCACGAACTAGAAGCTGTCGCCATCGAGCGAATTCACAGGCTAGGTAGAGAAGAAAAAAACAAGACTAGGCCAGTTATTATGAAGTTGCTAGATTCGAGACAAAAAACCGCTTCAAACTAAAAGACACAGAATACGCTATCGGTGAAGATTTTTCTGCCAGAGTTCGAGATGTTAGAAAGAAACTGTGGGCGAACGCCAAACAAGAACGAGAACGTAAAGAAAAGATTGCGATGGCCTTTGACAAGTTGATCATAAATAAGCGCGTTTATATTTGGGACGAAGAAAAAAATAGCAGAGTTCCTATGCAAAAAAGGACACAGAATTCAGCGCTCGAGTGACTCGTCAGAAAACTCAGTCAAAGACTTGTACTGTCAGCGTCAATTGAAACGCGAACAAGCCAATTGAAACGCGAACAGCACAACTCGCAGATATTATACTAGGGAGGCAAAATACATGAGCATTTGATTTTCTCATCGAAGCCGAAAAGACCGCTCTTCTGAAATTTTAATAGCCCACGCCTGTATTTCACCTCCAGCCTCTAATATGCTTGATTTTTTGTGCTCGCGTTTCAGATATTTTGTTCGGATTTCATTTGACGCTGATAGTGCATCATAAATATGAATGCAAGAAGCATAGTGAACAAAACATAGTCACTTGAAAGCCTCTTACTTTGTCATGAATCAGACATAATTGGAATCACCGAAACATGGCTTTCACCTGAAATTTAAAATCACGAAATCGTTCCACCGAACTATTCCGTCATCAGAAAAGACCGCGGTTCACGAGGAGGGGGCGTGGCAATACTGATTAAGAAGCAGCTACCTTTCGTTATTCTCCCTGAAGTTCCTTTCGCAGAAGCTGTTTTCTGCAAGATAATTTGTAAAGATACAGACATAGTTACCGGCTGCATTTACAGAAGTCCTTCTACTGGACATGAAGCCATCACTACAATTCAGGAATTCCTTCAGAACCATGCCCGAAATTCACGGATTATTATCATGGGTGATTTCAACCTCCCCGACATAAACTGGACAACAATGCACTATACATCAAGAGCTTCAGAGGCCCTCATCGACTTAATGTTCAATTTTAATCTTCATCAAATCGTTTCAACAGCCACACGTGCCCACGGAACAATTGGTAATATCCTAGATTTTATACTAATTAGTGATCACTTTCCTGAAAACCGTGCTCAGGTTGACGTCATAGAAGGCATCTCGGACCACAGTATACCTACCTGCCGATTACCATTACAGAGCAATATAGTATATCAGAAAAGCATGCAGATCGTAACTCATTTTGCTAAAGCAGACGACACTAGCATTGTAACACATCTTGCGCACGAATTCAATCATTTTTCGACATTGCTTCGTGTGAGACCACCGATGTGAACGCCTTGTGGGAACAGTTTAGAAATATGGTAACTTATTGTGTAGGTGCATTCGTTCCAAGATAAATAAAACGGCCTAAAAAAAACAACCCGTGGATCACAAGGCACGTAATTCACGCACAACGGCAAGTCAACCGGCTCCGCAGATCAATTAAAGAAAAGGGGCGAAATGCTACCAAATCGTTAAGCCTAACCAGTGCAGTCGCAAGGCTAAAAGAAATATGAAAGCATGCAAAGGAACAGTACTTTAACGTGACCTTCCCTACACTTCTTAGGAATAATCCCCATAGATTCTGGAAATACTTTCGCAAAGACAATATAGCCACATCCAACCTGTCCATGGAGGAAAAACAGACGAAAGCTTACATGTACAACGATATCTTTAAATCTGTTTTTACAAAAGATAACGGCATTCTCCCTAACAGCTTCTGCATATCTACGCCATGTATCGGTCCTCTCCACATAACAGATGATGGTGTTCTTAACCT